>NW_006922219.1:880682-899401 GCF_000298275.1 Orycteropus afer afer | reverse complement strand
ACCAGCAAAGAGATTGATAAAAATGAAATAAGGAAATCAATACTATTTACAACAGCTACCAAAAAATAAAGTACCTGGGAATAAGTCTTACCAGGGACACAAAAGACTTATACAAAACTATAAAAAACTAAGAAAGCATAAGAGATCTATATAAATGGAAAAACATCCCATGCTCGTGGATAGGAAGATTGAACATTGTGAAAATGTCAATTTTACCCATAACAATCTATACAATCAGTGCAATCCCAATTGAGACCCCATCAACATTTTTTAAGGATATGGAAAAGCCAGTCACTAACTTTATAAGGAAAGGAAAGAGACCTTGGATAAGCAAAGCACTATTGAAGAAGAACAACAACAAAGTAGGAGGTCTCATATTGCCGGATCTCAGAACCTACTATACATCCACGGTAGTCAGAACTGCCTGGTATTGGTATAATAACAGACACATAGACCAATGGAATAGAATTGAGAACCCAGAAATAGATCCACTGACCTATGATAGGTCAGCTAATCTTTGACAAAGGGCGAAAATCCATTAAATGGGGAAGAGAATGTTTGTTTAATAAATGGTGCTGGCAAAACAGAATATCCGTTTGCAGAAAAAATGAAACAAGATCTGTATCTCACACCATACAGAAAAATGAACTCCAGATGGATCAAAGACTTAAATGGGAAACCTAAAACTATAGAGCTCCTCAAGGAAAAACTAGGGGCAAATTTAGGAGCCCTAATATACAGCATAAATAGACTATCAAGCATAACCCAAATGCACAAACAGCAGAAGAGAAACTAGCTGAATGGGACCTTCTAAAAATTATTTTTTTTATGTGCTTCCAAACACTAACCCAAACAATTCAAAAGAGAACCTAGAGATTGGAAAAAAATATTTGGCAATGACATATCTGGCAAGGGTCTTATCTGTGGAATTTATAGAAAACTCCAACACCTCAATAACAAAAAGACAAATAATCCAATTAAAAATGGGCAGAAAACATGAATAGATACTTCACCAAGGAGGATGTTCAGGTGGCCAATATGAAGAAATGTTCACAATCATTACCCATTGTGTTGTTGTTATGTGCTGTCAGGTCGTACCCAACTCATTATGACCCCTTCTTGGGTTTCTGAGGCAGTATTACTATGGAAGTAAGTTGCCCAACCTTCCTTCTGAAAGGGGAACAAGTGGGTTTCAAGGACTGGGAATCGAACCAGAGCCTCCCAAGTGACAGGGGAGAATTCTACCACTGAACCACCCATGCACTGTCATTAGAAAGATGCAAATCAAAACAACAAGATACCATCTTCCTCCAGCACTAGTAGAAAAGTTCAACAAGACAGAAAATAACAAATGCTGGCAAAGATGTGGAGAGATTGGAACTCTCATACACTGCTGGTGGGACTGTAAAATGGTACAACCACTGTGGAAAGCAGTATGGCTATTCCTTAAAAAGTTAGAATTAGAAATACTATTTGACTCAGCCATTCCTTTACTAGGTATATACCCTAAAGAAGTGAGAGCCATGACAAGAACAGATATATGCACACCCATGTTCATTGCAGCACTATTTACAATAGCCAAAAGATGGAAACAACCTAGGTGTCCATCAACCGAGGAATGGATAACCAAACTATGGTACATACACACAATGGAATACTATCCAACCTTAAAGAATAACCTATAATCTCCAAAACACTCAAAACATGGATGCACTGGGAGGACATTATGCTGAGTGAAATAAGTCAATCAGAGAAGGACAAATATTGTATCAGTCCGTTATTGTAAAAGTCAAGGAAAAGTTTATCTACGGAAGGAAATTTTCTTTGTTGGTTACCAGGGGTGGGAAGGAAGGGAAGGGAACACTGTTAGATAGGTAGAGATAAGTAATGATTTGGGTGAAGAGAAGGGCAATATACTAAATGTGAGTGATCAATATGATGGCATTGAGGAAGAGGAAGACATAGAAAGGTACATAGGAGGTGCAGACAGCAAGGATGAACCCATTTGCACATACAGTACTGCAGTGTCAGTGAAAGCAAACATGGATATATGGGTGGATAGATGGGTGGACAGGCTGAACTATCAGGTATGTCTATGAAGAGGGGAGTGTACCCAAGACCATGTATATGGTTGGCAGACAATGGTCCTATAAGTGTATTTGTATGATCTGTAAGAATTCCCAGGTGTATAGTAGAGCTGACAAGGGACAAAGCTGTAGTCACTTCTTGGTCACAGCCAGCTACCCAGAGGGACCACATAGTTGAACCTGTGGGCTTCGGACCATAGTCACAGGGGACATCAAGCTTAATTGGCATAACATAGTAAACAAAACATTGTTCCACCTCCTATTTTGGTGAGTAGCAACTGGGATCTTAAAAGCTTGCAAGCAGCTGTCTAGATGCAATGATGGGTCTCTCCTCATCCAGTACAAAGAAGAATGAAAGAAACCAAAGATTCATGGAAAGAATTACTCCTAGCAACTGGCATACCATGCGATCCTCAGCCTATATGACTATGAGACGAGAAGAGCTGGATGGTGCCCAGCTACCACTGTCAACCACTAGAGGGGGATCTATGTAGGAGGTCCTGGATAGAGGGGGAGAACAATGTGGAACAAAACTCAAAATCATTTAAAAAAAAGTGGAGAGGACCAGGTTTGCTTGTCTGATAGAGCCTGGTGGAACCACTGTGACTATGGCCCCTAGCTGCCCTTCAGGTCTGGAATTGAACACAAACCTGTGGCCTCCAGCCAAGCAATAGACAGGCATATCAGTTAAGCATTTACCTGAGGTAGATACACTCCTTGGAGAGAACAAGCATGAGAGAAAGAAGGGCTGTTTATGCACAGGGAGACAGCTCAGGGTCCAGGAGTGCATGAAGGGATGGACACAGGGAAGAGGTAACTATTGGGAGGAAGTGGGAGGGGAGTTGTTGAATTGTGGTAAATTTTGGCCAATGTCACAAGACAAAGTGTATGTGAACTGCTGTTTGTTCTGTAAATTTTCACCCAAATCACAATAAAAAATAATAATAAATTTTAAAAAATCATACACAGCAAGAAATTATATGCTTAAAAAAATACTTAAGTTATCTTTAATGTGTCACTAACTAAACCAATGAAAGGATATTCCATTTGATTTCGTTTGGTTTCAGTCAATAGCATCATCTTCCTACAGAAATTAGTGATGGTCTGATTTTTCAAGATTTATGGCAAAATTTATTATTTTGTTTTAAGTTTTATAAAAGTACCTTGATTTATTAGCATTGTGTCTAACGACACTGAATGATGTATAAATATGTCACTTTTGATCATAAATTGCCATTCCCTCTGCTCAACATTGAATTCTATTCAACAGTGTGTTATATTTATCTGTATTACCCAAAACTCCATAATACAAGTGAGAGTAAATGCTCAATAACATTTAGCTAATAGAGTGAATACATAGATTAATAAATGGATGGATGAATGCAAGAACCACCCTGAACGTATATTTGTTTATACTCTTCAGTATGACAAGTATATACACCCAAAAAGAAATAATCCATATCACTCAGAATCTTGAAAAAAAAGTGTATTTCAGCCAAAGTTGTCATGTTTTTGTTGTTGTTGTTATGTGCCGTCGAGTCAGACCCAACTCATAGCGAACCCTCCTTGGGTTTCTGAGGCAGTATCACTATGGAAGTAGATTGCCCCATCTTCCTTCCGAGGAGTGGCTGGTGGGTTTGAACTGCCAGCCTTCTGGTTAGCAGTCAAGTGTCTTAGGCACTATGCTACCAGAGCTCCTAAAGTTGTCATATATCTTATAATATATCATATCATATATCATACAATAAAACATGCTGTTCATTATGTTTACCATTTTGTCTTTGTGGTGATAAAGTTTTTTTTGCTAAATATAGTGCCTGTTCAGTGTCCAAAACTCCATTAGTGTAAGTCTGCTCCATCTCTCTGTATTTATTGGTGATTAGTGCAAACATTAACAAGTTGATTATGTTATTTTTTTAATATTACTAATTTTTTTAAAAAATTTCTTCATAAATGCACACCAACACACACACTTATTTAATGCAAATAAATAAATAAATAAAACAATCCCTATCTGCTATAGAACCTAAGTATGGAATTTTACAAAGACTAAAGTGGTACTAATCTAAAGTCTGTATAAAAACAGTATTTCAAAATTAACAAGCAAAAAGAATAACACATGTGGGGTTAAACTGTTCTAAGTTCTTGGTACGTTGTAGAGTAAAAATAAATCTCAGAGGAATCACCCTCCCAGAAGGACAGGCTGAAGAAAAACTGCAGAGCAGCTGATATCTCTGTCACATGTTTAATTACCACCCCATTAGTCTCTTTACTGCCCCTCTTACATCTTTGTTTCTGAGAGTATAGATTAGAGGGTTAAGGCTAGGTGTGACAACAGTATAAAAGAGGGCAATGAACTTGCCTTGATCTTGAGATTCCCCAGAGGGTGGATGGAGATATATGCATATAACTGGAATAAAGAAGAGGGACACAACAACAAGATGGGCTCCACATGTCCCAAAGATCTTCTGAAGTCCAATTGTTGACTGCATTTTCAGCACAGCCCGGGCAATGGCTCCATAGGAGATGAGAATGAGAATAAGTGGTAGGATTACAAAAATGGAGCTCATGACCATAAGGGTCAATTCATTAGCCCGAATGTCAACACATGCCAATCTCAGCAGTGCTGGAACTTCACAGAAAAAGTGATCCACTTGGTGATGTCCACACAAGGGTACCCAGAAGGTAAAGAAGGAATGAAGTGCTGAGTCAGTTAAGCCACTTATCCAAGAAACCAAGGCCAACAGGTGGCAAAAACGAGGATGCATGAGGACACTGTAATGCAAGGGTTTACACACAGCTACATAACGGTCATAAGACATCACCACCAGTAGGACACACTCTGTGGTTCCCAGGGCAAGGACAAAGTAGAGTTGAATCATACACCCAACATAAGTGATGGTCTTCTCAGGACCCCAGAGGTTGACTAGTAACTGAGGGATAGAGCTAGTGGTATAGCAGAGATCCAGAAAAGAGAGATTTGAGAGGAAGAAGTACATGGGAGTATGGAGATGGGAGTCCAAGTATGACAGGATAATGATGGACAGGTTGCCAACCAGTGTCATCAAGTAGAATATCAAGATAATCACAAAGAGAACCACTTCCAAATGAGGCCATTTAGAAAAACCCAGTAGAATAAAGTAGCCTTCAGAACTTGCATTTTTCCCGTTGTTATTCATTTCCTGTGACCTGAAATAAACAGCACACAAACACAAAGGCTGTCTAGCCATTGTCAAATCCTTACAAACAGATTGGGAAAGAAATTCATGTCATTTCCAAATATAATAGTGTGTTCCATTGTGGTGGCAAAATTTTTATAGCTTCTTTTTGTTTTATTCACATTTTTCCTGTTGTAGGGAGAATTGATAAGCTTCTCATCCTTTAGTTAGTATTTGGATAAATGAAAATTAAAGATATTCCATAGTCAAAAATGTAAAGATAAAAATTTTCATGAAAAATCATCTTTTTTCATCAAAGAAAACTTATATTTATGTCTCTTCTCCACATTGTTAGGCTAGTTCCATCTTTATAATCACAGAAAAAGGAATAACTGCAAATTTAATAAGTCAGCTTATAGCTGAAAGTTCACCATATGTGAAAAAATTCAATAACTTAGAAATGTTAACATTAGATGAAAAAAATTTTAACTTCAATCAGATATGATCAGTGTAAGAACAAAATATTCTGATGTTTATTGATGTTAACAACTAACTCTGTGATGAAAAAAAAAATTAACGTGCAAACAGAGGAATAAAAAAACATACACATACCAGCTTGTGAGTACTCACAATATAAGCAAAACTAAAAATCTTAGTCCCAATGATTAAACCAAAATTAATGGCCATCACGTTGATTCCAACTCAAAGCAATCTCCATTGGGTTTTCATGGCTGTAAATCTTTATAGAAGCAGAACACCTCATCTTTCTTCAGGGAAGGGGCTGGTAGGTTTGAACCACTGATCTTTTGGTTAGCAGCTAAATGCCTTAACCACAGCACTACCAGAGCTCCTTCGCCCTAGTGATTAAACCAAACCAAACCACTGCCCTAGAGTCATATCCCACTCATAGCCACCCATCCTTGGGTTTTCCAGGTGACATCATTACAGAAGTAGATTGCCCAACCCTCCCTCTGAGGAGTGGCTAGTGGGTTTGAACTGCCAGGCTTCTGGTTAGCAGCCAAATGTTTTAGGCACTACACTACCAGAGCTCCTGCCCTAGTGATTAGAGGAGTAAAATAGATTAGAAAGAACAATGATGGAATGCTTCCAAAGGAAAATGAGAATATAACTAAATTTGGAAAGGATAAAAATTATGGCATGGAAGAAAAATGTAGAGTGAGGACAACACAAAAAAAGGAAGGTGTTTGGATGGAGGAAAGAAACGAGGAACTCTGTAGTTTTTGGAGTGAGAGTGTGTATATCACAGGATTGTGAAACTTCGACAGCGAGGTTTGAAGATAGTTTCTACATAATTTCATATGCTCTAGGACAATAACTGAGACCTTATTTAAACTCTGAGTCATGACTTACAATTATTTCTTATGTTTCTGGTTTCTAAGATTTGGAATGGAGGCTCTGAATGTTTAGTAAGACAACTAAAGATATCTGAGCATGACAGTTTTTATTTTGTAAAAAAAAGTAAGAAATTGAAATACTAATAGTTTGACTTTTAGCTCATTGTTTTCTGTTGTGGACTATCAATTTTCACAGGAAAGATCAATACTTTCATTTACTATACTTACTGCTATAAGAAGCAGTAAGTATAGGAAATGATGGTGCAATGTTTTTTCCCACATCTGGGAGAAAGTTCTGGCAATCTTCTCCCATAAAGGTTATATCCAAGAAACTGGAGAAATTCTACCTATCACATAGGGTTGAAAAATCAACTCCATGTCACCTAACAGTGACAATATTTGCTATAAGACAATGAAAGCTTCCACTTAAATAGTCCTAAATACCTTTGCCATATCACTTCTGCTTCCTTACCTGCCACCATCATTCCTCCCTCTCCTTTTCTGTAGTCAATGGCAACCAAACCAAAAACCAATCCCTCTGCCATCCAGTCGATTTCGACTCATAGCAACCTCCACTGGGTTTCCGAGGTAGTAAATTTTTACTGAAGTAGATTGTCCCGTCTTCCTTCTGCAGAGTGGCTGGTGGGTTTAAACTGCCAACCTTCTGGTTAGCAGTCAAATGTCTTAGGCACTGTGCCACCAGAGCCCCTTTTAGTGAGTGGCAAAGAGTACTCTAGGAGCTCTGGTAGCTTAGTGCCTTAAGGCACTTGACTGCTAACCAGAATGCTGGGGGTTCAAACCCACAAGCCACTCCTCGGAAGGAAGGTTGAGCAATCTACTTCCATAGTGATACTGTCTCGGAAACCCAAAGAGAATCGCTATGAGTCAGGTCCTACTCCACGGCACATAAAAACAACAACAACAAAGAGTACTCTAAAATTCAAAGCACTTGACAGGCCTGAGGTTTCTAGCTGACACTTAGGACTGATTCCATTTTGTCAGCTTAACTGTTTCTCAAAAGTTACTCCTGCTTTGCAATTCTCAGAAAGTTTGCTAACTAGTCAAGGGTTGTTAACTAGGTCAAGATTGCAATAACTATCATTTTTACTTGCACAGATATTCCAGGAAGCATGTGACATTGGTGGGTAAGTTGATTCTCAGAACCGAACCAAACCAAACCGAACTCACTGTTGTCGAGTCAAATCCAACTCATAGCAACCCCTTGTTGGGTTTACGAGGCCATATCATTACGGAAGTAGATTGGCCTTAAACCCAACCCAAACCAAACCAAACAAAAAACCCCAAACACGCTACTACCAAATCGAATTTTAGCTACTCTGTAAGAGATGTCACTTAGCCCCCTTCAGATATAGTTTTTCTCAGATGCTTGGGTCCTTACAATACCCTGTACTTTTCCATAACTTAGTTTTCAGTTGTTGACAATCAGAAATGTTTAAGCTAGCTCCTTATACGTGCATTTTCTGCTTTTATAAACGCTTGTCAGAATCAGTTCTTTGGAGAGATGCTTTCACACTGTGAGATCTATGCCAGGGTGAACTGTGTTTTAGATGTTAGTAATTCTCCTTGTTTGCTTTCTTTCTCTTCCTTCCTTCCTTTCTTCTTCCCTTCCTTCCTTTCTCCCTGCCTTCCTTCCTTCCTTCTTTCTTTCTTTCTTCTCTTTCTTTCCTTTTTTAAACAGAGACTGTTGTTACTCTAAGGTAAAGGATATGGCAAAATCAACCACAACAGATTTATCTGCAGGCACCTCTCTTTGGGGACTCTTAATTACTCAAATATTGTAATCTTTACTCTTCGGAAAGAAGACTGGGCAATCTACTTCCGTAGTGATACTGCCTCCGAAACCCATGGAGGGGTCTCTATGAGTGGGATCCTACTCCATGGCAATGAGTTTGCTTTTTTTTTTTTTTTTTTGTAACTCTTAAAGAAGATGCAAAAGGTATCTAATTGGTTGCGTCACAGCTGGAGAACTAGGAATACTGAATTTGACCCAAGGCTGTGTGACTAGTTCATGCAGGCACAAATACTTCTATATAACCTCTAATATTATTATTATTGGTAATATAAGTATTCATTATCTTACTGTTACAATATTCTACACTATTTTCTGTGCATCAGAAATTACCCAGGATAATTATCCAGGTCTCTGATTTTAATACAAATTTATTTTGTCAAATAGTAAGTCATGAAGATTCTTTCAAGTTACTGTGAGTTGCAATTGGCTTAATGGCTCACAACATTTTGAGAAGTGGTGGAAAAATTAAAAAGAGATTGTTCCTTTTAATTGACCTAGAATAAGAGAGAGTACATCATCCAAAAAAAAAAAAAAAAAAAATGAACACAAGTGTAGGTAGTTCTTCTGATGCAGAAGTAATTTTCTTCTCTTCTACAACTGCCTGAATTTCTTACTGCATTAAATAATGTGACGTGATTCATCTTTCAGAATTCTCCTACAGGTAAAAAGGTACAGGAGATAAGGAACAGAAACAACAACAAAAATACAGGTCTAGGGTAAAGAGAAGTTGGGAGCTTTATAATTTGATATTGTTAGTGGAAAAGAAGGAAATGAAGTCCCTATCAAAGATAACTGTGGAATAAAATGGCCCATCCATTTAAATCAAACATTATGGGGGAAATGGATGGCTTACCATTCTCTCCTTGTCCCCATTATTACTAACATATTTTTGCTCAAATTTGTTAGTGTAAAATTCCTTTATTCTTTAACTGATTCTTAAGCCTTGCAACGTCAGCTTCTTTCAATACTGACCTTCCTGTGTTTATCCACGATGCCTGTCATTCTCTGTTTCATTTATACTATCATCATGTGTAAGTTAACTGAGGGCTCTGCAGTCATCAGACAACCTGCAAACATCAACCCAGTTGCCTTCCTCCATCTTATTTTCTCATATTCGAAACTTCACTGTGGAAGCAGAGTCTGAGAATAACTGGTTATCACAGCCACAGAAGGGAGAGCTTCGTTCTGTCCAAAAGATTTACCTTTAGCAGAATATGGGAACTCCTTAGGGTATTCAAGTTATTACACAATAATTCCTTTATCCTAGAACAAAGAGGACTTTGTGGAAACAAATGAAGACAGTAGGATGTTTTCCTTGATTGGGACCATTGGGAGGACAAACCCCAAAGTGGCAATTAATGCCCTTCAAGAAGATGTCTTGGTTAGAATGGTGTAATTTTCCCAAGATAAAACTTTTCCCAAAAAATGTGTTCAACATGATGCTGAATTCGTACTGAGATAAAAAAGAATTTACTGACCAATTGACATAGAAAAATATGCCTTGACTTGTATTAGCAATGAGGTGAATGGGTTGTACTGAGACACCTCATTTCTTTTACTTTTAGTTCCCCATGGAGATAAAACCCAAATTTCCAAGACAACAAGTCACATGTAGAGGAAGTTTGGAAGCCATGAAACAAATGGAAAGACAAGAACACATGAAGACCAAACTGCAATAATGCCATTAACATTGTGTTCTTTGAGTACTGCCCTGCCCCATTTGTTCCTTCCTAAGTGTCTTTTAAATTCACTTCCAAGTTTATATCTGAAAAAGCTTGGAAGATAAATATCACTCAAGACTTTTATACCAAATACTTAGATGCTCTCTATCTATCTTGTTTAGTATTTCAAAAATATCTATCAACTTCCTTTCTAAAATCTCTTTTTAAAATCTCCGTGTCAGGAAGAACTTTTTGTTGCTGGAGCTGCAGCCTGCATTTTTTATTGCTTAACTAGTCCACTTAAGTCTAACAGGAGCCAGGGATATTGATTAGAATATCTTAGCTTGTGCATTCCTTCTTTCCATTGTAAATGTTGCAGGAGGGGTCACTATGACTCTGGATGACTCCAAGGCAGTGAGTTTGGTTTATTTTTTTATTTTTTTGGTTTTAGCAATAAGAAATGCAAAAGTCATCTGATTAGCTTTTCTCACCTTAACTCTGTCTAATTCCATTTGATTTTACATACTGGCTTCCGATTTCTTATTAGTTCTGTGGTTCAAACTCAGCCACTCCTTGGAAGGAAGAATGGGCAATTTACTTCCATAGTGAAACCCAAAGAGGGGTCACTATGAGTCAGATCTGAATCTGTGGCAGTGAGTTTATAAGAGCAGGAGTTCTGGTGGTGTAATGCCTAAGGCATTTGACTGCTAACCAGAAGACTGGTGGTTCAAACCCACCAGCCACTCTTTGGAAGGAAGATGGGTCAATCTACTTCTGTAGTGATATCGCCTCAGAAACCCAAGGAGGTTCGCTATGAGTCAGATCTGAATCCGTGGCAATGAGGTTTTTTTTTTTTTTTTTTAATAATAAAAGCAAACGCTTATAATGTACTTTTCCTTTTTTAAATTTTGTTTTAGGTGAAAGTTTACAGAGCAAACTAATTTTCCATTCAACACTTTATACACACTTTGTTTTGGAATATTAGTTTCAATGCAGTCATTATAACAGCAATCTGCCAGCTTCCTATTTGGGTTCCTTATTTCCTTTCATACTTCTCTCCAGCCTTCTGTGTTTTGTTTTTGGGCAAATGTTGCCCTTTTGGTCTCATATGGTTGATTATTCTGAGAGTTATCTCCTCACAAGTGTTACTGTTCACTTTATAGGTCTGTTTTATTGTTTGGCTACAAGGTGATTGCTGGGGGTAAATTTAGTTCCAGGTTTAAAGGGTGTCTAAGGTCCAAGTCTTGGGGATATCACTAGTGTCTATCAGACTAGTAAATCTGGGACCAGCCACTCCTCGGAAGGAAGATGGGGCAATCTACTTCCGTAGTGATACTGCCTCGGAAACCCAAGGAGGGGTCGCTATGGGTAGGGTCTGACTCGACGGCACATAACAACAACAACAAGGGCCAAGTCTTGGGGATCTGACTAGTGTCTATCAGACTAGTAAATCTGGGATTTTTTATGATTTTTTAATTTTGTTATATATTTTTCCTCCCATTTTGTCCAGGATGTTCAGAGATCCTGATCAGTGTGGTCAGTAGTAGCAGTCAGGTACCACCTAATTTTTCTGATATTAGGGCAGTGGATTTTGTGGTTTATGTGGTCCTTTAGTCTTTTGGACCAGTTGTTTCCCTGAGTCTTTGATTTTCTTCAATCTTCTTTTCTCAAGATGGAGCTATGAATTGAATACTCTTTGAAACACTTTACATATACTGACGCTTTTAATCCCCACCATAATACTATAAGGTATATCATACCAGATATTGTTATTGAGTTGACTCTGATTCATGGTGACCTCATATGTGTCAGGGTAAAACTGTCCTCCATAGAGCTTGCAATCACTCATCTTTCAGAAGTAGATTACTAAGTCTTTCTTCCAAGGCACCTGAGAATGATCTCAAACCTCCAACCTTTGGATTAGCAGCCAAATACATTAACTCTTTGTACCACCCAGGGACTCTAACACTAATAACGGTATACCTAATTTTATTAGCATAGTACTTAAGGCACTTGACTACTAACCAAAAGGCTGGTGGTTCAAATCCACCAGTCACTACTGAGAAGAAAAGTTGGGCAATCTACTTCCATAGTGATACTGCCTCAGAAATCCAAGAAGGGGTAGTTCTGAGTCAGGTCTAACTCGACAGCACACAACAACAACAACAACGGTTTTATTATCCAACTTTTAGAGATGAGAAAACTAGGACAGAAAGAATGTAAGCCACTTACATTCACAAAGTTAGTGGTTGAGGCAGGGTTTGAACCCAGACATTCTGACTCCAGAGTTAGAGTTATTCATGACTCCAGAATACTGCTGAACCTCAGTCACACACATTTTGCAAATATATGTTAAAAATATGCTGTTGTTGTTGTGTGCCGTCGAGTCAGCCCCGACTCATAGCGACCCCTCCTTGGGTTTCCGAGGCAGTATCACTACGGAAGTAGGATTGCCCGACCTTCCTTCTGAGGAGTGACTGGTACTACCACATGTAAAACTAGGTTCCAATAATATGAACCATTAAAGTCTTCTCTGACTTTCAAGGGAAAATGACATAATATTCTGTTTCCATAAGGATAGAAAAATACAAAGTATTCAAAAGTAAAATAGTGATGATGGTTGCACAACTCTGAATATACTAAAAAACATTGAATTATTATTTTTTTTTTCAAACCCACCAACTCTGAATATACTAAAAACCATTGAATTATATACATTAAAAGGGTGAATTTCATGGAAGGTGAATTATATATCAATAAAACTATTATTTAAAAAATGTTTTATTGTTTTATCTTTTTTTATTTTATTTAGAAATTCTGCTCTTTTTTTTTTCATATGTTGTTGTTATTGTTGTTATGTGCCGTCGAGTTGGACCCAACTCATAGTGACCCCTCCTTGGGTTTCCGAAGCAGTATCACTATGGAAGTAGATTGCCCCATCTTCCTTCTGAGGAGTGGCTGATGGGTTTGAACCGCCAGCCTTCTGGTTAGCAGTCAGGTACCTTAGGCACTATGCTACCAGAGCTCCCATAGGCTGAGGTAAAAGTCAATAGTTTATGTTTTCAATTTCACCTGTGGCATAAATAACATACCCTTAAATGTGTGGTTCTGCTTCTAGACTATTATCTGCCCCATCAATTTATCTATCTTTATATTTATTATTTATCATATCCTTATAAGAACTCTTGAGATATTGTGTTATGAATTCTCTTTATCATCTTCAATATTACTTTGGCTATTTTTCACTGTTTGCAATGATAAGGCAAATTGATTTCATATATCACCTGATGGAAAACAATGACAAGAATACATCGTTGTATCATTGGCACATAATCTGAAAAATCAAACTAACGCAACTGGAGGGACATATTCCATAATAAGTAACTTGATATTTTCAGAAGTATTGAGTTCACAAAAATAAAGAAAGGATGAAAAATATTCAAGAAGAGAAAAGATACATGACAAGTAAATGTAACAAATGATTCTGAATTGAATCCTCTGCTGAAATGACATATTTAGGATAATTGGACACACGTTAATGGTGTCACTGGGTGGTGCAAATTGTTAATCACTCAACTACTAGCCAAAAGTTTGGCTATTGGAACCCAGCCAGAGGCACCGCAGAAGACAAGCCTGGTGATGTTTTTCCAAAAGGTCACAGCCTTAAAAATCCTATGAAGCATTTCTACTACACATACAAAGGGTCGCCATGAGTCAAAATCCACTCCATAGCAACATGTAATTGTTTACAGATACAATATTGCATCTGTGTTATAATAATATTATATGTTGTTTTAATAATATTATGTGTTAGTAGGAGGGACCTGTCTGTAGAGAAGGATATCATGCTTGGTAAACTAGAGGGTCAACAAAAAAGAGGAAGACCCTCAAAGAGACAAACTGTCACAGTGGCCTGGACAATGTGTTCAAGCATAGCAATAATTTGGTGCAGTACATGGCAGTATTTCTTCTGCTATACATAGGTTGTTATGAGTTTGAACTAATTCAATGGCACCTAACAACATGATCATTATTGAATTCCTGACTGTATTAGTTAGCTGTTGCCATGTAGAAATAGCTACAAACTTATCAGATTAAACAATACATCTATTAACTTATGGTTTCTATGGATCAAGAGTCTGAGCGTGACTTTAATGGTTCTTCTGCTTTAGTGTCTCATCTGAAAGCTGTAGTCAGAATGTCAACTGAGGTTTTAGTTTCATTTCATGGCTTGTCTAGGGAAGGATTCACCTCCAGCCTAATGCAAGTGTTAGCACAACTATTGGCTGGAGGTCATTTTGTAGCCGGTAGTTGGGTGAAGACTGTCCTCTGTTCCTTACCACATGGGCCTCCCAGTATGCCTGCTTCCCTCATTAAAGCCAGCAAGCATGTCATGTAATCATGGATGTGACATACTGTTATCTTTGTTATATTCTATTGGTTAGAAGCAAGACAAAGATCTGATTCACTCAAAAGGAGGGGACTACACAAGGGCATAAGTAACAGATATAATTGGGAGCCATCTTAGAGTCTGCCCACCACACTGATTTGATGGATTTCATGGTGATTATGTAATAGTGTCTCTTTGTTTATAAGAAACACACACTAAGATATTTGGTGATGATGGGAGATTATGTGGGCAACCTGTTCCCTAATGGTTTGGGAAAAAAAAAAAAAATTATTTGTACTGTACTTGCAAATTTTCTGTATGTTTGAGGTTATTTCCAAAACACAAAATCTCATTTAAAAAACAAAAGAATAACTAAGTTATAGTCTCACAGTTTCTGACTGCCCTGGAGAACACACAAAAATAAAAAGAGAAGCTTAAGCCTTTAAACTCCCAACTCAAGGTATGAGTTGAGAATGTTTTGTAAAGAGGTCCATTATTTTATGAAATTGCAAGGTAGGAACGGCTAAGGTTATAGATTTCAAAACCAGTTTATTGTTCCACTTTGCTAGGTCTCTTAAGTTAAGCAAACTAATTTTCTTCCAGAGATATCTGTAGCCAATTCCCATGGAGAATAAATGAACACTGGGAAAGAGAAATAACCAAAACATCAGGGATATGAAATACTGATTGTTTTGATGCTAATTTATGAAAACCCAAAATTACTGTCTCATAATGAGAGTGATGGCCTTGGTTGCAAGGATAGAAGGAGTTTGTGCCTTTTTAGGCAGCAATGGATACAAATAAGTTGAATAACAAACCATCCCCAAACTCTGTGGCTTACAACAACAAGCATTTGTTTTTTCCTTACTCACCAGTTTATGGGTCAAATATGGTAGTTCTGCTCCAAGTTTAGCTCCAGGTTAATTTTATGCTTTTCCATTCAGGTATATCACTCTGGGATCAATGCTGAAACTTACAAAAATGTTTTTTCTCATAATCATGATAACCTAGGAACATTTTTATGGTGAAAATAAATGTAACATTGGGTTCATTGCTTAGAATTTACTGGTCTTATTTGGGTACCATCATCTAGAATCAACAGGCTGGATAGAATGGTAGAATTGTCACAGAAGACTCACAAATGGTACCAATTTGGGGGGCAATAGCATGTGAGTTTGGAATACTGTCTTGCAGGATTCAGTAATTATCTTAAACCAGTACCAACATATGTTGCATATTTCTGTAGCCATAATATGCATTTCTGTAATACAAGGTCTAATATGCAAGGCATGATGTTAGGAACGGCCCTCTAGCCTAATAATCTACATAAATAATTTTTATTTCTTGTCCCTACAATTTGGCCTGTGTTCAGAGATGCCACAACATCGTATGTGATTACCCCATGGGTCTCTTTTGGCTCATCGTGCCTGTGAACGAACAGGCAGAGAAGGGAGTTGCTGTATTGACAGGAATAACTGAAGTGGTGCAAATGTTTAACTTGCTTACTGTTAACTGAAAGGTTGGTCAATCCACCCATAGGCACCTCAGTATAAAGCCCTGGTGATCTACTTCTGAAAAATCAGCCATTGAAAATCCTGTGGGACCACAGTTCTATTCTGAAACATGTGGAGTCCGAATTCACTCTATACCAAGTATTTAGTGTGGTTAACTATTCTAGGGGATGTGAAGTTGGTTTAATCAGCATTTTCCTCCGCACATGTGAAGATGAGCACTTTTTCATATGTTTATTAGCCACTTAGATATCCTCCATTGTGAAGTGCCAGTTTAAGTTTCTTGACCATTATTGTGTTGTTTTGTTTTTCTGTTTAATAATTAGAGGGTTTTTTTAAAAAATTTTTGTTATAAACACAAAATATAAAGTCTCAAAATAACATTAATTATTTTAGTTATATGAGGACCAAGGTGGCACAAGCAGTTTCGCATTCTACTACTAGCCAAAAGTTTGGAGGTTCGAATCTATACAGAGGTGCCTAGGAAGATAGTCCTGGCAATCTGCTTCCAAAAGGTCAAAGCCATGAAAACCCTATGAAGCAGTTATACTCTGGACACATAGGGTCACCATGAGTCACAATCAACTTGAGACAACACTGGAAACAATGCTGTCTCCTTGAGCAAATACTACCCTTCTGATCACCCATGATTGATTATTCTTAGATATTTTTACATATTTATTATAAGATTAATTATTTCTAATGATAAGTTTTGTGATAGTGAGTTTATTAAGATATTATATCTTAATAAAGCTAAACATATTATTATATGTTAATGCAAGCACTCTGAAACTTGCCCTTGAATGGAGAATAGCTAAAGCAAATGGAAGACATGACAAGGTAAAAAAGCTGAATGGAATATTTCAAAGAGCAGCTTGAGAAGACAAAGTCAATTATTATAATGAAATGTGCAAAGACCTGGTGTTAGAAAACCAAAAGAGAAGAACACACTTGGTATTTCTCAAGCTGAAAGAACTGAAGAAAAAATTTAAGCCTCTGGTTACAATATTGAAAGATTCTATGGACAAAATATTGAATGATGCAGGAAACATCAAAAGAAGATGAAAGGAATACTCAGAGTCACTGTACCAAAAAGAACTGGTGAATGTTCATCCATTTCAGGAAGTGGCACATGATCAAAAGCCAATGGTATTGAAGGAGGAAGTCAAAGCTGCACTGAAGGGATTGGCGAAGAATAAGGCTCCAGAAATGGACAGAATACCCATTGAAATGTTTCAACAAATGGATGCCCCACGGAAGACACTCACTCTGTTATGCCAAGAGATTTGGAAGACAACTACCTGGCCAACTGACTGGAAGAGATCCATATTGTACCCATTCCAAAGAAAGGTGATCCCACAGAATGTGGAAATTATCAAACAATATCATTAATATTGCAGACAAGTAAAATCTTACTGAAGATAACTCAAAACTGGTCGCAGCAGTATATTGACAAAGAACTTCCAGAAATCTAAGCTGGATTCAGAAGACATGGAATAAGGGATATCATAGCTGATGTCAGATGGATCTTGGCTCAAAGCAAAGAATACCATAAAGATGTTGACTTGTGTTTTATTAACTATGCAAAAACATTCGACTGTGTGGATCATAACAAATTGTGGATAACATTAAGAAGAATGGGAATTCCAGAACACTTAATTTTGCTCATGAGGAACCTTAACATAGATCAAGAGGCTGTCATTTGAACAGAACAAGGGGACACCATATGGTTTAAAATGAAGAAGAGAGTGCATCAAAGTTGTATCATTTCACCATGCTTATTCAATCTGTATGCTGAGCAAAGAATTCAAGAAGTGCACTATATAATGAAGAACATGGCCTCAGGATTGGAGGAAGAATAATTAACAACCTGTGATACACTTACAACACAACTTTGCTTGCTGAGAGTGAGGATGATTTGAAGCACTCACTGATGAAAATTGAGGAATATAATCTGCAGCATGGATTATACCTCAGTACAAAAAGTAAAATTCCTCACAACTGGACCAATAAACAACATCACAATAAATGGAGAAAAGATTAAAGTTGTCAAAGACTTCATATTACTTGGCTCTTCAATCAACACCAATGGAAGTAGCAGTCAAGATATCAGACAACATATAACACTGAGCATATCTGCTTCAAAAGACCTCTTTCAAGAGCTGAAGAACAAAGATGTCTCCTTGAGGACTAAGGTGCACCTGACACAAGCCATGATATTTTCAATTGCTTCATATGCATGTGTGAGCTGGACAATGAATAAGTAAAACCAAAGAAGAGTTCATGTTTTTGAGTTGTGGTGATCATGAAGAATGCTGAAAGTACTATGGACTGCTAAAAGAACTAACAAATCTGTCCTGGAAGAAGTGCAGCCAGAATGCTCCTTGGAAGTGAGAATGGGCAGACTTTGTCTCTCCTACTCTGATTATGTTGTAAGAAGGGATCATTCCCTGGAGAAGGATATCATGCTTGGTAAGGTGGGGGCTGATGAAGGAGGGAAAAGCCCTTGAGAAGATGGATTGACACGGTGGCTGCAACGATGGACTCAGGCATAGTGGGACCATGGAGTTGGCACGGGACTAGGCAGTGTTTTGTTCTGCTTTATATAGGGTCATCATGAGTCAGAGATGACTCTATGGAACCAAACAACAACAACAATGCAAACACAAATTAAAAATGTGTGTTACAAATATCTTCTTCCATTATCAGGCTGGCATTTTACTCTCTTCCTGGAATCTTGAGAT
>NW_006922219.1:856904-863717 GCF_000298275.1 Orycteropus afer afer | reverse complement strand
AGAAGAGTTGATGCTTTTGAGTTGTGGTGCTGGCAAAGAATGCTGAAAGAACCATGGACTGCTAAAAGAACTAACAGATCTGACCTGGAGGAAGTGCACTCGAAATGCTCCTTGGAAGTGAGAATGGCCAGACTTTGTCTCACCTATTTTGGTCATGTTGTCAGAAGGGACCATTCCCTGGAAAAGGATGTCATGCTTGGTGAGGTGGAGGGTCCACGAAAGAGAGGAAGGCCTTCAACAAGACGGACTGACACGGTGGCTGTGATGATGGGCTCAAGTATAGCTGGGATCGTGGAGCTGACACAGGATCGGGCAGTGTTTGGTTCTGCTTTGCATGGGGTCACTATGAGTCAGAAACGACTCAACGGCACCTAACAACAACAACACAAGCCTAAATGTGTTAAAATTTTCTCAGATGTTCTTTATTTATTGACACAACTATTTTCTTCTTAACCTTTATCCACTAACCCATAAATTATTCAGATAAGCTTAAAATATATGGTGTTGTTGCTGTTATGTGCCGTCGAGTCAGACCCGACTCATAGCAACCTCTCCTTGGGTTGCCAAGGCAGTATCACTATGGAAGTAGATTGCCCAACCTTCCTTCCGAGGAGTGGCTGGTGGGTTTATAACTCATGATCTATTGTGCCTTTTATGAATTACTGGATTCTGAATAACTTTTGGGTTTTTTTTTGGATTATGCATTTATGTTCAGGAGTTAGATGGCCTGCATTTCTTTCTTTTTTGGGGGAAGGGGGATAATGTCTTTCTCATGTTTTGAGTTAAAATCATTGCTGACATCATAAATCTAATTAATGAGGTCTTTTTCATGTCTCTAGAATAGTTTGCATAAGATTAACATATCTTCCTTAAATATCTATTAATGGTGAGGGTGCTGTTTCCGGGAGCAATCTTTATGGGAAGTTTTACAGCAACAAATTGTCACAGGCTGGATTTTCTGAGAAGCTGACTCTGAGATAAAGATTAACATTAGGAGATTTATTAGAGAGGGCTCGCAGGATCAATTACTATCAGAGGAAAAGGGAAGAAATATAATTGAGCAGAGGCCTTACTTGAGCATTCAAGGAAAGCTAAAGATGGCTACACCTGAAAAGAGGATGTGACCTTGAGAGAGGCAGCAGTCTCCAGCTGAGATAATCCTTGAAGGGAACTGAGAGCTGAAGATTGTCTGATAGCAAGCCACCTAGTATCTGGAGTGATTCCTGCATTTCTGAAGGAACTTCAGTAAAGGTAGAAAACCAGACAGGGGAGAGATCTACCAAAGCCAATTTCTGCCTTAAAGATATTTGTCACTCCTAGTGAATGGAATACTCATTTCTCTAAACTTTCACAGGCACAGAATGTAATAACTCTTCCAAATTACTGTCAATTTAATGAGTGATGTATTAGATCTCATTTCATTTGCATGCCTCAATAATTAATTGAGCGTTGATCGTTTGTGTTGTGAGTTAATTCAGCAGCCCTGGAATTGGCACAATTGGTTTTGCTAAACTAACGGCATGGCACTGACTCCAGGTTAAAGCATGAAATGTACTGATCATAGTGCTACTTTATAACTATGACCCCAGGGGCTACAGAACAGTTTGTAGTGCTTTGTCAGCATTGCTTACTGATAATAGTAAGATTGATGATTTGTAGCTAACAACTTGGTGAGACCTCTGGAGAGCTCTGTCATTGGACCTTGGCTAAGTAGCAAGAATATGCCTATGTGACAATCAAGGTAATAAGAAGCTCCAGCAGAGATTCCATCATGGCTTCCATGTCATTTGTGTACACATCAGTGGTTCCTAAACTGAAAGAAAAAGAAAAACATATTCATTACAACATTTAGGTAAAGTATTATAAAAAATATGCAAAGACCTAGAGTTAGAAAACCAAAATGGACAAACACACTCAGCATCTACAGTTGAAAGAACTGAAAAGAATATTCAGATCTAGAGCTGCATTATGGAAGGATTGTATGGGCAAAAAGTTGAACAATGCAAAAAGCATCAGAAGTTGACCCTAATAAACAGAGTCACTGTACCAAAAAGAACTGGTCAGCATTCAGCCATTACAGAAATGATCAGGGAATGAAGGAACTGAATAAAGAAGCCTCGGCTTTACTGAAGGCACTGGCAAGAAAACAAGGCTCCAGGAATTGGTGGAATACTAATTGAGATGTTCTATAAAGAGATTCAACTCTGGAAGTCCTCACTCATTTTTGTCAATAAATATGGAAGACATCTATGTGGCCAGTGGCCTGGAAGAGAAAAGATCCATATTCATATCCATTCCAACAACAGGTATGGAAATTATTGAACAATATCATTGATATAACATGCATTCAAAATTTTGCTGATGATAATTCAAAAATTACTGCAGCTGTACATTGATAGGGAACTGTCAGAAATTCAAGTTGGATTCAAAAGAGGATAGGAACAAGGGATATTATTCCTGTGTTAGATGAATCTTGGTTGAAAGCAGAAAATACCAGAAACACATTTATCTGTGTTTTATTAACTATGCAAAGACATTCAACTTATGGATCATAACAAATTGTGGGTAACATTTCAAATAATGCATATTCCAGAACATTTAATTTTGCTTATGTAGAACTTGCACCAAGAGGCAGTAGTTGGAGCAAAACAAGGTAATATTGTGTTGCTTAAAATTGGAAAAGCTGTGCAACAGTGTTGTATCCTGTCACTTACATTTATTCCATCGGTATACTGAGCAAATAATACAAGAAGTTGGACTATGTGAAAAATAATATCAAGATTGAGGAAGACTCATTAATAACACACAATGACAAAATCTTCCTTGCTGTAAGTGAAGAAAAGGAGTTCCAGTGTTGGAGGGGTTAAGATATTTGACTGTCGGCAGTTCAAACCCACCAGCTGCTCCATGGAAGAAAGATTGGGCAGTCTGCATCTGTAAAGATTTACAGCCTTGGAAATTTAGTGGGGTTCTTGTGAGTTGGAATTGACTTGAGGGCAGTGAATTTGTTTTTGGGTTTGGTAAATGAAGACACCTTGAAGTGCTTACAGATTAAGATGACTACAGATGTAAGTATGAATTGCACCTCAACATAAATTTAAAAAGGATCTTCACAAGTGGGCAAGCAAGCTGCATCATAATCAAAAGAGAAAATATTGAAGTTTCAAGGACTAAATTTTACTTGGATCCACAATCAATGCCCATGGAAGCAGCAATCAAGAAATCAAATAATGTATTTGCATTGTGCAATTCTGCAGCAAAAGACCTCTGTAAAGTGTTAAAAAGCAAAGATATCACTTTGATGATTAAAGTGTGCCTCACCCAAGCCATGATCTTTTCAATGAACTCATATGCATCCTAAAGCTGACAATGAAAAAGGGAGACCAAAGAAGTGATGTGATTGGATTATTGTGTTGGCAAAGCATAATGAATATAGCATTCACTGCTAGAAGAATGTACTCTCTTGGAGAGATTACAGCAAGAATGTACTCTCTTGGAGAGATTACAGCAAGAATGTTCCTTAAAATTGAGTATGGTGAGATTCCATCACATTTACTTTGGACAAATTATCAAGAAAGACTAGTCATTGGAGAAGGACATCATGCTTGGTAAAGTAGAGAGTCAGAGAAAAAGAGGAAGACCTTAACAAGATGGATTGACACATTGGCTCCTCCGATGGGCTCAAACATATATTGTAAGAAGAATGGCACAGAACAAGGCAATGTTTTCTTCTATTGTACATAGGGTTGCTATGAGTGGAAGCCAAAGCCACAGCACCTAGCAATAACGACATGACATTTAGAGAGGTCCTTGGGTGGCACAGTGCTTGCTTTGGTAGCACAGATACTAACCTTGGAATTAGGGTGGCACAAGGTGTTTGTGCTTGACTAGTAACTAAAACGTTGGTGGTTTGTACCCGCCCAGAAGCATCATGGAAGGAAGGCCTGGTGATCTGCTTTTGTAAAGATTACAACCAAGAAAATTCTATGGAGCAGTTCTACTCTGAAACACAAAGGGCTTCTGTGAATTAGAATCAATGTGATGGCAAGGAGTTTGATTTGAATTTAGTTTGGTTGCACTAAGAGAAGGAAGTCAATTAGAGATTGTGTCTGACCACTCTAGATATCTCCTACAGACACCCTCTGTCTGTGATGCACCTTTGGACATTCATGCTGTTGCTAGGACTTAGCCTTTTGTAAGAAAGTCTTTAGCAATCAAACCCTGTTTAACTGCCACCATTAATGGAATATCTTTCTGCTTAATTTCTGGCCATTTAGATTCCTTGTTAACATTTGCTGAAGGTTTTTGTTTGTTTCTTTGTTATTGCCTTCTTCTTAATGGTCTCTAGGAGCTCTTTGTAAATCCAAGTTTTAAACTGTTAGACAACATACAAATTTTTTCACTTAATGATTTAACTTAATGACAATTTTTTTTTTATCATTTCACTCTCTCTCTCTCTTTTTTTTTTTTTTTTTTTTTGGTTATTGGTACCTTCCACCATACACCAGTGTCATTTTATGTGGTAAAATGTGTATGTTTCTCCCTTTATAATTTCTAGTTTTGCTGTCTTACTTAGAAGATCTCTCCTATCCTAAGATAATCCAAATACTGTCTTACATTTTCATGAATATAGATAATACATTATCCTCTATCTTTCAAATTAATTAGGAATACTTTATGTTTTAGCTAAGAAACCAAATTTTATTGGATTTCATGGGGATAGGTGATGATGTCAGCATTGAAAAGATACTTATATCTTAAGTGGACAAATACCCTCATATATAATAATAGAATCCCTGTTCTCTTTCACTAATTGATTTCACAATATCTGAGTTAACACCATATTGTTTTGGATACAATATCTTTATATATTCTACTATCTCATAAGACAAAAGCCATAAATTGTACTTCTCTTTTCACTGTTTTCTTCCCTTACAAGACACTTTTTTTTTCTTATAACTATTTTAAGTACTTTTGTCTAGATATGGTTTAATTTAAAAGAAATGTAATGGTGTTTATTTTGGAAAACTTAGTAGTTTTATATTGATAAGTCATTTTTTATAGAAATGTGTTTTTTTCACCTGGTGGAGTACTACCTAAGGCATTTGACTGCTAACCGGAAGGCTGATGGTTCAAACCCACCAGCCACTCCTCTAAAGGAAGATTGGGCAATCTACTTTGATAGTGATTCTGCCTTGGAAACAAACCCAAGGAGGGGTCGCTATGAGTTGGATCTGACTGGATGGCAGTGAGTTAGTTAGTAAGCTCTTGTTTTACGCTTTTTGGTATTTTTACCTCATTCAACATTTGTGCACATACAGTTTAATTTAAATTTAAATGAAATTTAATATATATAAGCTGTCTTTGTAGCCTTTATTGATGAGTCATTTTTGATAGACATAGGAGTTTTCCGTAATGATACTGCCTCGGTAACCCAAGGAGTGGTCGCTATGAGTCGGGGCCGACTCAATGGCAAACAACAACAACAACAACAACATAGGAGTTTTCAGTAGTTAAGTTTTTGTTTTATGCTCTGTGATTATTTTTTTCTTCATTGTCCCTGTATCTTTCTTGCTTTTTTACTCTCTGTATATTTAAGAGATTTTGTTGCTGTTAAAAATGATTTTCTTTTCCTTTCCATGTGTAGTAATAACTATAGAGAAATGTCATTTGTCATTTTGTTTTTTGTATCCAGGAAAAGTATCAAAAGTTGAAACAATATTGTATTGCATTCTTGGTGAAAGCTTACACATCAAATTAGGAAGTAACACTTAACAATTTCTACACAGTGACTTTTGTTGTATTTTTTGCAGTTTGTCAACTTTCTCTTTAGTTCATTCAGCTTGTTCCATTTCCAGTAATTGTTTCCCTGATACCTTTTCTTCTGTCTTTGCTTTAGACTTAATGTTGACCTTTAAGAATCATACAGATAATTTTTTGAAGGAGCATAGAATTTTTGGTTGATATTGATTCTTTCATGAACCAATCTATTATTTAGCTAAAAGTTGAACGTATGGAGTAATTTCAGTTCCAGGTTTAAAGAGTACATCATGAAAATAGGATCAAGGAGTCCTCTAATTTCAACTATTTTAGTAAGTCTGGACATTTTAAGAATTTGATTTCTGTTCCACATTTTGCTCTCATTCTGTCAGTATCCATGGACTGTGTTCCTAATCAGGACAGCCAATAGTGGTAGCTGAGAACCATTAGCTGTTCATAGGTGGATGGACTTCCTACTGAATTCTCAATTCTGTTCCATTGCATGCATGTGTGTCATTGCACCAATACAAGACTGTTTTGAGTGCTGTGGCTAGGTCAAGGAGTGTGAGTCCTCCTACTTGGTTTTCTTCTTTAGCAGTACTTGCTCATCCTGGGTCTCTTTCCTTTCTAATATAAAGTTGATGGTTAGTTTTTCCACCTCTTTAAAAAACAAAGATGCACGCAATCTGGATCAAGATATCATTGTAACTGTAGACCACTTTGTGTAGTGTTGAATTTTTGCAATGTTAAGTCTTCCTATCTATGATTCTTCCATTTATGCAGATCTGCTTTGATGTCTTTTACTAGTATTTTGTAGTTTTCTTTGTATAGGTCTTTTGTGTCTCTGTTTAGATTTACTCCTAAGTACATATTTTTAGTGGTTATTATTGTTTTCCTGACTTCCTTTTCAAAGATCCTTTCCTTAGAGGAATCTGACTGATTTTTATGTGTTAATCTTGTACCTTGCCACTTTGCTGAATCTTTCTATTAGTTCTGGTAGTTTTCTTGAGTGCTTGTTGTTGTTGTTGTTGTTAAGTGCCGTCGAGTCGTTTC
>NW_006922219.1:854528-856804 GCF_000298275.1 Orycteropus afer afer | reverse complement strand
ACTCGACGGCACTTAACAACAACAACTTTTAACATAATGTTACCAAAACCAAACTCACTACTATTGAGTCAAGTCTGAGTCATAGTGACCTCCATTGAGTTTCTGAGGTGGTAAGTCTTTACCGAAGTAGATTGCTCCATCTTCCTTCCAAGGAGTGGCTGGTAGGTTTGAACTGACAACCTTCTGGTGAGCAGTCAAATTCCTTAGGTACTGCACCACCAAAGATTCTTAATATAGTATGAGGTAAGGTTCAAGATTCAATTTTATATGAATATCTTAATGCCCCAATATTATTGATTAAAAAACCATCTCCCTCTTTCACTGCACAGCCACTGTTGTCATATATTAAATTTCCTTGTATGTATTACTTTATTTTTGGGTTCTCTGTGTTTTAGGTGAGGGGGAAGCACACTGTCTTAATTCTTGTGCCTTTTCTTTATTTTTTATAGTAAGTATTAATATCTTACAGTGAATTCCTCTTATTCCTCTACTTCAAGGGTGTTTTGGTTATTCTTGCCCCTTTTAGTGTTATATTGGCAAATGTCCACAAAAAAAAATTATCAAGATTTGGTTTAAGATTACATTAAAAACATTTGTGGAAAACACACATTTTTAAATATTAAATCTTCCAATTCATAAATATTGTGGATTATTTTATTTATTTAAAAAAAAAGAAAAAAAATTGCTGTCAAGTGCATTTCAACTCATGGTATCCCAGGTGTGTCTGATAAGAACTATTTTCTGTAGGGTTTACAATGGCTGTTTTTTGCTCTGGTTGCATAGTACCTAAGGCATTTGACTTCTAACCAGAAGGCTGGCAGTTCAAACCCACCAGTCTTAGGAAGGAAGACTGGGCAATCTACTTCCACAAAGACACCTCATTGGAAAGCCAAAGAGGGGTCGCTATGAGTTGGATTCGACTCGACAGCAGTGAGTTTGGTTTTGGTTTTTGCAAGTAGATCAGCAAGGCTTTGATCTAAGAATGAATTAGAACTACTAACTTTTCAGTTAGTAGATGAGCATGTTAATTGCACCATCAGGGTCTCCATTTCATTTATTTGGGTCTTTTAAAATTTTTATCATTTTTTTCAACTAGTTTTCCATAGAACGGTCTTACATATTTTTAAAATTCCTAGATATTTATTATTATATGTTAATGCAAGCATAAATTTAAAAATTTATTTTTCATTAGTGAAATTTAGAAATACAGTTGAATCTTCTAAACACACTATTAATTCTAATAATTTATAATTAGGTTTTTCAGGTTTTCTAATTATACAGCCATATGGGCAAATAAGAAAATTTATTTCTTCTTTTCCAATCCTATGTCTTATATTTAATTTTCTTGGTTGGTCACTGCCCTCTTTAAGACTTGCAGTGTGATCTTGAGTAAAGTGTTTATGGCAGATATCCTGTCTTGTCCTTGATCTAAAAGAAAAAGCTTTAAATATTTCACCATTAATTTGTCTTAGATTTTTTTTTAAATTTTTTATTGTGATTTGGGTAAAAGTTTACAGAACAAATTCATTTTCCATAAAACAGTTCATATAAATTTGGTTTCATGACTTAGATTGCAATCCCCATAATGTAACAGCTCTATTTCCACTTGTTCCCTGTGGTTACCTTTTCCCTGTGTCCTTCTTTCCTATGCATTCCTGCCCTCTGAGCTATCTCCCTGAGCAAATACTGCCCTTCTGATCTTCCTTCATCAATTTTTGTTAGATGTTTTTAAAAATTTATTGTAAGATTAATTATTTCTAATGATAAATTTTATGATAATGAGTTTGTTAAGATATTATAAGCCACAGGGATCCAGATGAGGAGAGAGAACCCAGTCACACCCAAAGCAGCAGGACGGGAGAGTGGGCAAAAGTGGATTAAAAGCCAGGAACCCAGACAGAGGAGCAGTTAGCTTCAGGGGTACAGGTGAGGAGAGGGAACCCAGGCATGCCCAAAGCAGCAGGGCGGGAGAGCGAGAGAAAGGGAATTAAAAGGCGTAGTCAGCCACAGGGACACAGGTAAGGATGGTAAGAGAGGTTTCCAACAGGGAAACAAACTTGTCGGTCGGTTTGTCCTACTGTGGTGATGTGCTGATGTGAGTTTTGAGGCTGAGCCACTGGTGTTTCAAACCCGGTGGAATGCACATGGTACACAAGTATCAGCCCAGCTTACAGACTGAGACAGACTAGGAAGAAGGAGGAGGCCATCCACTTGTCAAATAATTGGCAAGGGAAAACCTTATGAATAGCAAAGAAACACTGTTTGATACATTACCA
>NW_006922219.1:850084-850608 GCF_000298275.1 Orycteropus afer afer | reverse complement strand
GGCCTCTTCCTTCTTCCTAGTCTGTCTCAGTCTATAAACTTATAGTTTATAGACTTGAGTGCCTAGGATTTCCTATTTATAGGATTTATGATCTGCATGTAGAGATAGTTTAATGTCCTCTTTGTAAATTTGGATTCCTTTCATTTCCCTTCCTTGCCTTACTGCTCTGGCTAGGAATTCCAATATAAAATTAAATAGGAGTGGTGATAAAGGGCATCTTTGTTTGGTTCCCATTACAAGGGGAATGTTTTAAGTCTCTCTCTATTGAGAATTATGTAGGCTGTTGGTTTTGTGTATATGCCCTTTATTACGTCGAGGACTTTTCCACATATTCCTGTTGTGCTGAAATCTTTTCTCAAGAATGGATATGAGATTTTGTCAAATGTTTTTTCTGCATTAATTGATATGATCATATAGCATTTTTCCTTTGTTTTATTTATGTGTTGGGTTACATTGATTGTTTTTCTAATGTTGAACCATCCTTGAATACCTGGCTGGATCCTACAGAGTCATGTTTTTTTTTT
>NW_006922219.1:819771-849984 GCF_000298275.1 Orycteropus afer afer | reverse complement strand
TCATGAAGGATACTGGTCTGGAATATTCTGTGTTGGTCATCTGTTTCTCTGGTTTTGGTATCAGAGTTATGTATGTTTCGTAGTATGTGTTTGAGGTTATTTCATCCTTTTCTATGTTCTCTATTGTAGTTGGGGTTCACTGAGTTTCTTGAATGTGTCTTTCATGATATTCTAAAAGTTTTCTCCCAACAAATCTTTGACAAATTTCTCATTGACTTTTTTTTGTCTCCTTCTGTTCTTAAATTCCCATCACACATGTTATTCCACCAGATGATGTCTTGCATAATTCTTAGACTTTTTCACTTTATTTTTTCTTTTATCTGTCTGTTCCTCTAACATATTTGGGTTTCCATGATGGTAAATCTTTACAGAAGTAGATTGCCCAATCTTCCTTCTGAGGAGTGGCTGGTGGGTTTGAACCACCAACCTTCTGGTTAGCAGTCAAATACCTTAAGCACTAACCCACCAGAGCTCCTTATGTTTTAACAGGGCCTAGACCCACCAGCCACTCCTCAGAAGGAAGGTTGGGCAATCCTACTTCTGTAGTGATACTGCCTTAGAAACCCAAGAACAGGTCTCTATGAGTCGGGGCCTACTCGACGGCACACAACAACAAAAACAACAGACATTAAAAATCATTTAATCTATTTTGACTATTTTAATCTTTAGCCTTGTAAATAGTCCTCCTTCATTCTATTTAATACTTATTGAGCTGATTTCTTTTTTGTTGAATATCAAGACCCCGATTCCTACTTTCTTTTTATAGAATGTGCCTTGTAAATTTTTTATTTTATATTAGTTCTATTAGTTTAGTTTGTGTGTCAATTTGTCTGGGCTGTGGTTTTGATTGGCTGGGTAGCTGGCTACAGTTACTTTCCATGATGACATTGTAATCACCTCCATGGTGGAATCTGCTGTGAGCAGCTAGTTGCCTTTGGGGTATGGCCTGATTCCAGTACATAAGTAGAAGCTCTGAGAAAGGACTCAAGATTTTTGATACATCTGGATCCTGCCTTTGGCCAGGTCTTCATCTTTAATTCCTGGACTTGAATGAGTAGCCTACTGTGTAGCCTTCCCACCTTGGGGTTTTGCCTGGACTTCAACCAGTGGCCCGCTGTGTTGCCTACCAATCATGGGATTGTGCCATTTTATCTGCCAACCTTGGGTTCATCAGCCTCAGCAGCCAGAAGCTTCCTGAGTTAGGAGACTCCTCTTGCTCCAGTGGGCCTGGTATAAGAGGCAGAGCTAAAGCCCAAGATCAGGAGGCCTTCACCTAGCCCTTAGAGCTGGCATTCAATTTGCACTTCTAACCTCCTAAACTGCAAGAGAATAAATTCCTGTTTGTTAACGCCATCCATTTGTGGTATTTCTATTATAGCAGCACTAGAGGACCAAGGCATAATGTTTCTGGTTTTCTTTCCTTTAGCTGTGTTCTGTAAATCTACCATAGATGTGGATTTTGCTTTCTTAGATAAAATGAATTTTTTTTTTGATGGGTAAATTAGGCCTATTTTCACTTATTGGTTCAATTGTTTTTGATTTAGGACATGTTTTTTTAGTATATTTATACAAATGTGAAAATATAATATATTCATAAGTTTATGAGCATATAATCATAGAAAACACAAAATTTTTCACTATATGGTACATTTGCCTTTATTATTTGATACTATTTTGATATTTAAGAGATTTTGATTTTTTGCTCCTGTGCTTATTTCATATAAATACATTTTATATATTGGTTTTCTAGTATGAGCACTATGAAAATTAGTTATTAACTTTTTGTTCCTTCCATTTTCTCAGCATCCATTTCAAAATAGCTGCTAACGGTGATATTATGTATAACAGAAGGAGATACTGTCCAGTCCTGCACCATCTCCATGATTGTTGGTATGTTATTTCCCATTCTGATCATTAATAGGCTGCTGTGATTTCTCATTTTGAATCATGCCACATCAACTGATGAAGGTCAAGAAGGATTTATGCCTCCAGTTATTAAGGTTGACACTACTTTAAGCAGACAGCTCTTCCTCAGTTGAATTTGGAATATCTTCAACCTAGGGGCTCATCTTTCAGAATTATATCAAATGATATTCTCTTATGATTCCTGGGGTTTTTGGTGGTTAATTTTCAGAAATACCTTGCCAAGCTTTTTTTCTAGTCTGTCTTATTCTAGAAGCTCCATTGATATCTATCTATCACAGGTGACCCTGCTAACATTTGAAATAACATTGCCACAGCTTCCAACATTATAGCAACACACAAGCTACCACAATGCAACAAACTACCAAACGAATGTGAGATTTTCTTTCAACTCTAATTAATAATTAGTAACATTTTCTTCTTCCTATGTACTCCCCCATTTGTCATCTCTAATTTTTTTTTGATACTTGTATCTATATTATCAAAGCATATTCTAAGTAGTTATTATTTTTTACTCCTTATGTCCACCAATTAAACTTCTCATTGTAAAGGTCAAACTTTGGTTGATTTTTTTCTTCCCTTCCCAATTTGTTTGTTCCATTTTATTAAGATGAATAGAAATTATTGGATCTATGTGATTCCAAGAATGAATAAAGTAAGATATTCCAGGAACTCATATTTAAGTTTCCCATGAATTCAAACAAGCCCTGATCTAACTGTGTCTATTTTAAAAAAAAGAAATTAGTGTCAGGTTTTTTGGTTTCTTTTTTTTTATGACAGAGTTTATTTTGAAACAAATCTAACAGTGGAAGGCACTTGATGCCAACTGCAATGCAGTAGGTAACTAATTGGACATAAACATCATTTCTTCAGAGAGCCTGACCCCAAGGAAATTTCTCTACTAATCCAGCTGAGAAAAGGATAAAGGACCGATTTCAAAACAATGCTCAAGAGGCCACAAGAATAGAACACAAATAACACGTTAGCTGGGCATCCTGATATTATTTACTACACTCTTCCTAAATCATGCTTTTCTCTGTGGTACATTTGTTACCTTTGTATCAACTGTAAAATTCACAGTCTGAAGTCTATTCTTAGATACCCAAGGTCTCCTTTTCTCAACTTTTTAATAAACCAAATACATCACATTCTAATTGTTTTTCATTGAATGACACTTCTCAAAATAAGGTGAGTAAAAGATACTTTTCTTAAAAATATCATGCATTCTTAGGGAAGGTTAGAATGTGTATCGATCATATGAAAATCAAAGAGCATTTAATTTCAGGGAGCTTTTTCTGAACATTGGGAATGCCTACTTGGTGGCCAAGAAGCAACTAGCTTTCTCTTTGTAATAAATAAATATATGTATCTTTCTCTTTTTCTTACTTAAAACAAACTTAAAAGCATTTAAATTTCAACACCATTATCTGAAAGATGTCAAGTAACTGAATAGAGTATGAAACTCTTATTCAATCATGTGATGTTTTTAAATGTAGAGTCAAAGTTTTCTGAGTTGATTTGTCCATGCACTTCCTCCAGATGTTTTGGTGTCAAACATAAGTTTTACGATTTTTGGTTTTTTTTTTTTTTTTACCTTTAAGTATGCATGAAACTAAAGAGTGCTGTGTTGAATTAAGAAATTATATGAGTAACATATACTAGAATGAAAATGTGAGAGAGATGTAAAGAATAAGATGTCAGAATGAATAGAGGTGTGGCACTTCATTCAAGTTACTTTAAATAGCTGTGGAGAAATACATCTCTAAGTAGCAAAATCGTGATGGAAAACTCACTGGAAGTGGGAGATCTAAAAGTCATACAATCAAGAAATAGAAGTACTAAAATATAGTAATACTGACATCAAAAATTTAGTTCTATAGGATTAAAATTATGGAGCTTAAATGTACTTCAAGAGCAAATCACATTGGTTAGATTCTCCTCCTGTAGTGTTTCCACAGAAATTCTCCATTTATAGAAAGATTTCAGTATAATGTGGGAGGCTTTGTGGTAGTCACAGTTAGTAAACAAAGCTATACTTAATAAGGTGTATGATATGAACAAATTCTCAACCGATACAAATTTAATAAGATTGCCAAAAGCATATCGGAATGAATACTGTCATTACAGTTAGACAGAATTAATTATGGAAGAGTTCATAGAAGATCATATCTAAAATAATTCTTTAAAACTTGAGCGGTGCATCACAGAAAAACATAAAGATGAATATAAAGTTTTAAACTGAATAGGCAGTGTCTTGTAGTGCCATTATTTAATGATGCTGGTAGATTGTGATTTTTAGTGTTTATTTTAACAATTTACTTAATTTATACCCTAGTTTTATTTTGTATGCCATCTATGACATAGAATTTTCACCTGAAAAAATAGCTTGGGCATTTGACTGCTAACCAGAAGGCTGACATTTCAAACCCATCAGCCACTCCTCAGAAGGAAGACTGAGCAATCTACTTCTATAGAGATACTGCCTCAGAAACCCAAGGAGGGGTCGCTATGAGTTGGAACTGACTCGACAGCAGTGAGTTTGGTTTTTCAGTTTAAGACATGTTTTTAGATTCACTGTGTTCATATAAAGGAGCCCTGGTGGCACAGTGTCTAAGGCATTTTACTGCTAACCAGAAGGTTGGCTGTTCAAACCCACCAGTCGCTCCATGGAAGAAAGATGGGGCAATCTACTTCCATGAAGATTTACCACCTTGAAAATCCAATGCAGGTAGCTATGAGTTGGAATCAACTCAGTAGGAGTGGGTTTGGTTTCTCTCATGTGTGTGTGTGTTCATATGACATCTTGAATAATGTCAAGGTCAAATTGAGGCATAGGAGGAAACATCCATTTAAGAAACATCTCTGGAGTACAGACACTTCCTCTGGAATATTGAAACTCTGAATTTACAGTCTCATTGCCTCAATACCTCATTTAAGCATCATTAAATCAATTAAATCATTTACTTATTTATCTTTAGAGCATCCCTACTTGTGCTACAGTGAATTACTTGGTATGGCTCTTCTAGTTATGGTCTTTGTGACTCACACCAGATTACTGGGCAGAACTATGCAAATGTAAGCTGCTTGTGGCCCACCTAGGCAATTGATAGCTTGTTAGTAACATAAATATGTACATGGCACCCTTGTGTATGTGGGTGTATGAAAACAAGATGTATGGAACCCTAATCTTAGGATTGGTTAGTTTTGTCATTCTGCTAGACTTAAAATGAGCCATCCTAGGGACAGAGGGAGGGGGCTGGCCTCACTGCCATCAAGAAAGAAGAGCCTGAGATGGAATGGAATGGGTGCTTGGAGCTGAGATTCCTGAGCTGGACCTCCTTGGTAGAGAGACCAGCAGAGTGTCATCAGAGAGTTGGCAGAGAATCAGCAGAAAGTCCCCAGCAGTGGAACCAAGAGGCATGAGACAGAGCAGCAGGCTTGCTGGCCCACATAGTAAAAAGCCGAGTGCCTTTGGACAAGAAGCTTGCTGGCCAACTTGGATGCATGTAGGTGCTATTATCCACAGAGCTAACAGCTTTGTAATACTTGTCTGAGCAAGGCAGATGCCAGGGCAAAAGGCCGAGGGCCAAGGAGAGGTATGCCTGAGTGTATGGCTGAGAAGAGGCTGTCTTGATTGAATAATTGTGTCCTGAGCATTCCTGACCCAGAACTGTAACATGTTACTTCACTAATAAATCCCATATTGTATTATCTATGAGTTTTGTGTGGCCATTACAATGAATTATTGAACACAGCAGAGAGTACCATGAAAGGGATGGGTGATGTCAGAGTTGGTAAAAAATATTGGAAGGTGGAGGCTTTATAGTAATTACTATAAAGCAATCAGTCTTGTGCTGCTGATAGTGATTCTGTCTCCCCATGGTGAAGTTAGAGGAAGTCAGAAAATGCTGCCTTCATGGTGTTTTTTTTTTTTTTGGTACGACTTAATAGAAGACTATGGAAATCAATGATTGACAATATGTTTAATATATACTACGAATTCCAGGCATAGGGTTTGATGGTAGGTACTAAATGAGCTAATGCATGTAAGAAATGTATTGCAGTTTGGCACTAAGGATTCCAAAAACAAACAACAAAAGGAACAAACCCAATGCTGTGAAGTCAATTCTTATTCATAGCAACTCTATAGGACACAGTAGAAATGCATCATAGAACTGCCCTATTTCCAAGGTTGTAAATATTTATGGAAGCAAATTCTACATCTTTTTCCTGCAGAGTAGCTGTTGGGTTTGATCCATTGATCTTTTGGTTAGCAACCAAGTGCTTTAAACACTGTGCCAACGGAGCTCTTTTATTAAGGATTAGCTGATGTTGTTGTTTTATTATTGTTAATGCACACTACTATTCTAGGATCCTGTGTAACCAAAGGCAACTTACACATCACAGACCTCAGTAGCACTGTGTGACCCATACATGGTGGCTTTGAGATTTAATGGAACAAAGAATGTGAAGTCTGTACTTTGTAACCCTACGAATGTAAACTGTAACCCTTACACCACTAATAGACTGCCAGATATGTAATTCAGAGTTTAATTCAGAATTTTACTGTATCTGAATATACAGTGCCTTATTTTAGTGAAGACTATGAATTTCATGATATGTACGTACTTCACCATTTAAGGAAAAAATTATGTTACCTAATTAATCTTCCTCAAAATGCTACTTCACTCAACTAGTTAATTTTGTTGTGTCAATGTTTCTATTAACTAAAACAAAAAAGTAAAATAATTTGTGAACTGGAATAAGTCTCTGAGCCTAAAGTGGGATGTCAACTTCTTCCCTGGCAACAGTTCACTATGAACAATCAATGGGTCACTGATAACTGTCCCAATTCTTACATCAAACAAGATCAAAAGCCCACTCCATAAATGAAAATCCCTATGAAATAGATACATTTTTTAAATATTAACATGAAAAAATCAAATGACCATAGTTTAAACTCAAGAGTCATGTAAGAAAAGTCCAAAAACCAATTCTTGAATATGTTCAACTTCTTAATATGTGCTTGAGGAAACTAAAGCTAAAAGATTTCCATTTCTTGCTTAAATCCACATAGCCAAGACAAATTGTGTTTGAAAGAAGCTTTTTAGTCTCTATTAATAATAATAATAAAGCAGTTGTCTTCCAGTTGACTCCAACTCATGGCAATCCCTTGTGTATCAGATTACAACTATGCTCCATGGGGTTTTCAATGACTGATTTTTCAGAAGTAGATCATCAGGACTTTCTTCCAAGGTGCCTTTGGGTGACCTTGAACCTCCAACGTTTTGTGTTGTAGACAAATGTGGTAACTGTTTGCACCACCCAAAGACTCTCTCACTCTTTTGACACAGATAACAAAATTTTCAACTGATTAGGTGGGACTGGACAAGTCTATCTTGATGATTTTATAGCCCTAGGATTTCTCCTCCTCTTTCTACTATTGCTACTTTGGTACCTTTACTCTTTTTTAAACTGCTTTGCAGCAATGTCAGAAAATGAGCTGTTTTCTTTGTCCTATGCCCCAGATGTATGGATATAGGAAACAATAATCTGTATTTCAACAGTCTTCTCTGCTGACTTTTACGCAAATCAAAGTTGAAAACCATTGCTTTGGAGGTACCAATACACATTCATGTCTATTTTTCATGTAACCATCAAACATAAACTAAGAAGAAAGTCTTATTAAACAAAAGGGGAAATTCCATTTCAGAATTCTTAGATTGTTTGTTTACAATGACAATCTTTAATTTGTGAATTCATGAAAGGACATTAGGGCACTTGGTGCCAGTTGCTTTATGTTATTTCCATCTAAGTCATTGCATCCCATCTGCTATGAGTGGATGATCAGTGAATAATCATGTGTGTCATTGTTCATAATTCTATCTTCCTTAGCCCCTTCCACTGCAGAAAAAATACATTGATGATAATGGAACTAGTAAACAAAAGCCACCCTGAAGAATTTATTCTACTAGGCTTCTCTGACCATCCTTGGTTGGAGCTTCCTCTCTTTGTTTTCCTTCTGATAACATACCCTATGGCCATAATGGGAAACATCACCATCATTCTGGTGTCCAAGTTAGACCCACGGCTCCACAGCCCCATGTATTTCTTCCTCACCAACCTCTCTTTTTTGGACATGTGTTATACCACAAGCATTGTCCCTCAGATGCTGGTTAACCTGGGAAGTTCTATGAAGACAATCAGCTATATTGGCTGTGTGGTTCAGCTTTATTTCTTCCATTTGATGGGTGGCACAGAATGTCTGCTCTTGGCTCTCATGTCCTTGGATCGCTATGTGGCCATCTGCAGGCCTCTACACTACACCCTCATCATGAATCAGCGAATCTGCATCCTTCTAGTATCTATTGTGTGGCTCAGTGGAATGACCTTTGCTGTCTCAGAGGCCACTATTACATTGCAACTCCCACTCTGTGGTCTTAACAAACTGGATCACTTCTTGTGTGAGATTCCTGTTTTGATAAAGACTGCCTGTGGTGAGAAGAGGGCTAATGAACTCATACTCTCTGTGGTATGTATTTTTATCTTAGCTGTTCCACTCTGCTTAATTCTTGCTTCCTATGCTTGTATTGGACGTGCTGTGTTGAAGATTAAGTCTTCTGAGGGAAGGAAAAAGGCCTTTGGGACATGTTCTTCCCACCTCATTGTAGTTTTCTTATTTTATGGCCCAGCCATTAGCATGTACCTTCAGCCCCCCTCCTCTATCACAAGAGAACAACCTAAGCTCATGGTTCTCTTCTATGGAGTGGTCACTCCTACCCTTAACCCCTTCATCTACACCCTTAGGAATAAGGATGTGAAGGGGGCATTAGGCAGCCTGTTGAGGAGGATTTTCAGTTCCAAGTGAAAGATGGTAGACATCAAGTGAAATGATTTAACAATTAGAGTACCAAAACCAAACCAAACTCACTGCTGCCCAGTTGGACCTGACTAATAGTGACCCCCTCCTAGGGTTTCTGAGGCAGTATCACTATGGAAGTAGATTGCCCAACCTTCCTTCTGAGAAGTGGCTGGTGGATTTGAACCGTCAGCCTTCTGGTTAGCAGTCAAATGTCGTAGGCACTATGGCACCAGAGCTCCCAACAATTAGAATAGGTTTATATAAAATTTTCTCTAACAATTGCATTTTGTCTCAAAGTTCCCAAAAGTTTGTTAGATGTTTTTCTTTGCAAATGTGTCTTGTTTCTGATAGTTATATATATATATATATATATATATATATATAAATAATTGTGGTGAAAAATACATAGAAAAATATTTACCTTTTGAATATTTTTAGTTGATATTAATTGCACTCCTCATGTTGTGCAGCTTTCATCACTGTCCATTTCCAATTTTTATCACCCTTAACACAAACTCAGTGTCCCCTAAGTGGTTGCTCCACTTTCCCCCCTCTCTTTCACACCTAGCAATCACTAACATACTTTGGTCTCTATGCATTTTTCTGTGGTGAATCTTTTATATATATGGCATCATATCATATTATGTCCTTTTGTGACTGACTTACTTCATTCAGCATAATTTTCTCAAGGTTCATTCATTAGTAACATGTGTCAAGACTTCATTGCTCTCCATGGCTAAATAATATACTGTTTTATAAATGCAATGCATTTTGTTTATCCATTCATTTGTTGATGTGTATTTGGTTTGTTTCCACATTTTGGCTATTGTGAATAGTGCTACAATGAATAATAATGTACAAATATCTGTTTACATTTCTGATTTCATTTCTTTTGGCTGTGTACCCAAGCACAGAATGGTAGATTCATATGGTAACTTCATTTTTTATGCTGGTATTAAGTGAGGTTAGTATGCATCAACATGAGCACTCTGATTTAAAAATTATATATGGTCCATATTAAAATAGCAATTGTTTTAAGTAGTGTGATACATGCTATGACATGCCAAAACCAAGAACCAAATTCACTACCTTTGAGTTGATTCTGACTCATAGCCACCCCCATTGGGTTTCTGAGGTGGTAAATCTCTATGGAAGTAGATTGTTCCATCTTCTTTCCGCAGAGTGGCTAGTAGGTTTGAACCACCAACCTTCTGGTTAGCAGTCAAATGCCTTAGGCACTATGCCACCAGAGCTCTTTTTGTTTATGACATAAACCAAACCAAACCAAACTCTGAAATCTCATATTGTGAAACATGTAATGTGTAACTTGAACATTTAAGCTAAGTTGTAAGGAAACCTAAAATTCACAACTTTATCATAAACAACTTCTAATATTATAAGCAACTGCAACAATTTTGTTGTAAACCACTGCTTTACTGTGATATGGTGGGACATAACCCTTAGTTTATCTATGTTACACACCTTGAATGTAAGCTCTTTATTATGAATCTTTGACATAAATCATCCTGATATAATGTGAACTGGAAAACTTCTGATAGATTCTTCTCATGCAAGACCAGAGGGAGTAAACTAGACAAAAACCCAGGGCTTTTGTTTTCCAATGAGAACAACATAGAGAAAAGACAACTTCCTCTCAGTTGAGTCTCTGAATTCTCCCGAGATTGAGATGCTGCTGGAGACTCTGTCTGACACTGCTACCAACCTCAAACCCCAGCTATGAGGGATGTCCTCCCAGGACCACTCATTAAAGATAAATGCCTGAAGATTGAAGATTTTGGATTTAAGGATTGAATTAACTTTACCCTACCCTGATTCTCAATGTCTGAATAAATGTCTTGTGGTCTTACCTGCGTGCTGGGCCATGACTACCTTGCAAACAAACTAGATCAGTTTATAAATAGAAAAGCCAAGCATTTCTCTACTCAATTTACAATAAAATTCCAACAAGGTTCTGTTTTAGATGTGTCCCTGAAGTACAGCATGGAGTTGGATTTTGCTTCATTAATTATTCAGCAAATCTTTTATTACATTTTTTTTTTAAATAGAGGTGTTATTTAAATAAGTGTTTACTGGTATAATTGATAAGTTTTTACTTAGTTTGTGACATAGTGTTTCAGTAAATATTTATAAATATATGAATGTGCAATATATTCATTAAAATTTCAGTATATATTCATAAAATTGTATAAAATATTTCACTATGTGGTAGTTTTCTTTCTCAGTAGATGGTAATATTATGGAGATTTGAGCTTGTGTTCTTGTGGTTATTTTTATATGAATGCCTTTTATAGACCTTTATGTATTGGTTTTCTACTATGTTGTTGTTCGGTTCTGTCCAGTCAGTTCTGACTCATAGTGACCCTATGCACAACAGAACAGAACAAAACTCTGCCTGGTCCTGTACCATCCTCAAGATGTTGCTATGCCTGAGACCATCATTGTTGCCTCTGTCAGTCCATCTTGTTGAGGATCTTCCCCTTTCTTGTTGACCTTCTACTTTACCTACTGTTGTGGGTTCAGAAGAAATTGATGACCACTATAATGTCCAGAATTTGGAAGAGTCTTTATTCAGCTATAGCCGGGCTGCAGGGAACTAAAGCACTCTCCCCAACTGCAGCCCCGAGCCTGATTTCAGGCAGGTTTATATAGCTTAGGACTGCAAGCAGGCAAGCAAGCGTGTTACGGAAGCAAGATAAATTGCCAGGTTATTGTTTAGGGAAGATTAATGGTCAGCTTACTATTCTAAGGAAGGTTGGTGGTCAGCTTATTATCAGAATGGAAGCACCCAATCCGGAGTGAGGGTCCTCAATTCTGAGAATTTCTGTTGGCAGGATGTGGGTCCCTAACTCTGGGAATTACTATTAACAGGGTTCTCAGGGAAAGGAAGGAGCGAATAGATTCTCAGGGATATTTAGTTTAGAAAAGGAAGAGGGGAGTGGGTTTCTCAGGGATGTTTGGTTCAGATAGCTACTGGGATCTCTGAGAAGGGTAGGGAGAAGTAGAAATGCTGTTATGCTGGAGTACTTGTGAAATGGACTTTGCTGCAAAATGAACTTTTAACAAGTCATTACAAAATAGAATCATCTACTTCACATACCATGATATCCTATTCCAGGGACTGGTCCTTTCTGACAACATGGAAAAGTGTGCGAGACGAAATCTGGCCATTCTTGCTTCTAGGGAGTATTCCAGCTGTATGTCTTTCAAGACAGATTTGCATTTCCTTCTGCCAGTCCATGCTATTTTCATTATTCTTCACCAACACCATAATTCAAATGCATCAGTTTTTCTTTGGTTTTCCTTACTCATTGTCCACCTTTCAAATGCATATAAGGCTATTGAAAATACCATGGCTTGGATCAGGCGCACCTTAGTCTTAAAAGTGACATCTCTGTTCTTTAACACTTTTAAAAAAAGTCTTTTGCAGCAGATTGCCCAGTGCAGTATGTTGTGGGATTTCTTGACTACTGCTTCATGGGTGTTGTGCATCTATATACTAAGATGTATAAAGCATTTCACAAGTATTATCTCACTTAATCCTTGTAACAACTCTCCAGAGACATAGAAACCACTACTCAATCTCCCCTCTCAGGATAAACCTTTTTTTTTTTCTTTTAATTTCCCTTATTTTATTGCTATTGTTGTTAAGAATATACACAACAATTCAACAATTCAAACAATTCAACAGTTTCTACATGTACAATTTAGTGACCTTGATTTCATTCTTCAAGTTGTGCAACCTCTCTCAACTTCCTTTTCTGAGTTATTCTTCCCGCCTTAGCATAAACTCACTACCTTCAAAGGTTCCTGTCTAATATTTCAGGTTGCTATTGTCACTTTGGTTCCATTCAGGTAGTTCTTAAAAGAGCAAAATATACGAGGCAAATATTTCTCACTAGTTAAGCTTATCTACTATTTGGTTTTGAGAAGATTTCAAGATATTTTTGGTTTAAAGTTTCTCTCAAGGCAATAGTTTCAGAGATTCATCCAGACAGTCTGGAATCCATGAGAGTTTTAAATTCTCATCTCTGTTTTCCCCTTGAAACTAGTATTCTTTATAGAATCTTTGACTGAAATGTTCAGTAATGGTAGCCAGACACCGTCCAATTTTTCTGGACTCATGACAGAGGAGGCATTTGTTCATGGGGCAATTAGCCACACATTCCATTTCCTCCTATTCTTGGCTCTCCTTCGTCCTCTATTGCTCGAGGAGAATAAACATCCTTTGTGGTGCCTTGAATTGAGGCTTGAAAGCTTTTAAGACCTCTGGCACTACACAGGGAACTGAGGTAGAGCAGAAGCACTAAGCATGCTATTAGACCAATTAACCAGATATTTCACAAAACCATGACCCTAAACTTGCAAACTGAGAAATCAAACCCCATGAGATGTTTAGCTGTACGTAGCCAAACACCTCATGGCTACTTTTTATTTATACTTTGGTCACTGTGAATATGTCTACCACACTATCTTTGTCAATTCAATTTCTTACAGGTATACAGCTTATTGACAGCACTTAAAATAATTGTCTGTGCAACCCTACCCTTAATTAGTGCAATTTATCCATCACTGTTAAAAAAAAAAAAAAAAACAGTATTCTATAAGAAGTAACTCCCCTTTCCCCTACCCTCAGGGGAGCTCTGGTGGTGTAGTGCCTAAGGCATTTGACTGCTAACCAGAAGGCTGCCAGTTCAAACCCACCAGCCACGCCTCAGAAGGAAGGTTGGGCAATCTATTTCCCTCAGTGATACTGCCTCAGAAAACCCAGGAGGGATCATTATGAGTTGGATCTGACTGGATGGCAGTGAGTTTGGTTTGTTTTTTTCCCCTACCCTTACACCCCTGGTAGCCACTAATAAACTGTGGTCTCTATATATTTGCCTTTTATGGATATATACATTTATTGTCATACAATTCTTGTCCTTTTGGGATTGACTTATTTCACTCAGCATGATGTCTTCAAACTCCAAGCATATTCTAGCACGTACCAAGACTTCCTTTCTCCTACTTTTGGAACAGCAGTCAATTCAATGTATGTACCACATTTTGCTTATTCATTTATATGTTGATAAACATTTAGATTTTTTCCGACTTTTGGCTATTATGAAGAACGCCGCAATGAACAATGATGTATAAGTCACTCTTCGAATCTCTTCTGTCAAGTCTTTTGGTAGTATAAGAGTGAAATTGCTGGGTAACATGGAAATCCTATTTTTCGTGTTTTTAGGAAATGCCACACTGTCTTCCACAATGGCTATACAAATTTGCATTCCCACCAGCAATGATCTCATGTCTTTTTTTGACCTTTGTATCTACATTATCAAATTATATCCCAAGTACTTATTCTGTATTCCTGTTTTTACTACTTAGCCCTCTCATGGTAGAGATCTAATTTAATTGATTTTTTTCCCTTTTTTCTTTGAAAAAAAAAAAAAAGCCAAGCATTTCTCTACTCAATTTACAGTCTGAATGTCCTCTTTTTTTTGAGATGTGTAGAAATAATTGAATCTTATATGAGATATTCTAAGAATGGATGAATATCTTAAGGAACTCATATTTAAGTACGTGAAATGATTCATTCAAATAACCTCTGTTCTAATCATATCCTCTTTAAAATTAGTGACCATTTTGTCTCAGAAAATTGACTAAGTTTATTTTAAAATAATACTAATACTCAAAGGGACATACTCCCAGCCTCAATGCAGTAGAAACTTGGACACACGAAACGTTTCTTCAGAGAACCCTGTCCCAGGGAACTTTCTCTGCTAATCCATCCAGGATGAAGAAAAATGGCTTTCTTAAAAACAATGCCCAAAAGACCTTGGGAATAAAATACAAATAATTCATCAGGAAGGCATCCTTGGTATTAGCTAGTATTATCTTCCTAAACCATGTTTCTCCCCCTGTGGTGCCTCGTATCAAATGAAAACTCACAGCCTAAGAAAATTCTGAGATATTCACCTGTGCACTACACTTTCTCCTATGATCTTTAAAAAAATTCAAATATATTTCTTCATTGAGTAATATTTCTCAATGTAAGGTGGATAAAAAAATTTTTCTTAAAATATCATGTATTCTTTGGGAAGGATGAATGTCAAAGTAAGGTGAGTAAAAAAGACTTAAGATGTTCATTCTTACAAAGGTGAGATGTCTGTAGGTCTTAGTGGCTAATAAAAATATAAAAAGCAGAGAGCATAATAAATTAATATCCCTCTCTCTTATTTAAATCAAGTCTAAAATTATTTAAATATTAATAAACACTATATCTGACAGATGTCAAATATTTGAATGAAGTATGAAGTCCTCATTTAATTATAGAACTTTTTTTTGTATGGTCAAAATTTGATGAATTGACTAGTTTATGTGTTTAATCAGATATTTTAGTGTGACACAGATACAACTTTTCTTTCCAATAATGACCTTTTACAATATGTAAAGCTAAAAAGTGCTGTAAACATGAATAATATACCATATGTGATGAAAAGCAGATGTTTGAATAACATACACTAGAATGAAAAAAAAAAATGAGTAGAGATGCAAAGAAGATATCAGAACCAATGGAGTCATGGCACTTTGTTATTATGACCTTAAACAGTTGTGGGTAAATGTATATCCACACAGAAGAACAGTGGTGGAGAATCAGTGCAAGTGAGACATTCGAAAGTCACAGGATCCAAGAAGTAAAATCTTGAAATACTGTGTGGATGACACAGAAAAGATCAGAGATTTATGGGTACAATTTCAGGCCTTAAAGAATAAATCACATTGGTTAAGTCCACCTACAGTTGTGTTTCTAAGGAAATATCCAGAGAAATTCACCATTTACACAAAGATTTTAGTGCAAAGAAGGAGCCTGGGGTGGTCATCATTCACCAACAAAACTATACTTTAAAAGGTGAATAATCTGAACAATTTGCCAACCAATACAAATAGAACACTGGAATGAATACTGTACAATGAACAATGTCACTTAAAAAAAAAAAACTCACTGCCCTCGAGTCAGATCCGATTCATAGCAACCCCTCTTTGGGTTTCTGGGCCAGTACCACTACAGAAGTAGATTGCTCAATCTTCCTTCTTTGTAATGGCTGATGGGTTTGAACCTCTGGCCTTCTGCTTAGCAGTCAAATGCCTTAGGCTCTATGAAACAGGTATAGTTGGTTATGGAAGAATACATGAACTTTTAAATGTAAAATTAAACTTTAAAAGAATGAAGAATGATCCATAGAAAAATGCAAAGGTGAATATAAAGTTGCTAAAGAAATAGATAATAGGTATCTTATAGTACAATTATTTAATGAGGTAGGGAGATGGGAATTTTTAGAATGATTATTTTAACAATGAAATCAATTAATAGTTTATATATGATATTATATATTATATTATATTATATTATATTATATTATATTATATATAGTATTATACATCCCATCTAAGGCATAGAATTTTCACCTGAAGAATAATCTAGCCCAAGATACATTTTTAAATTCAGTGTGCTCATATAACATTTTTAATAGTGTCAAAGTCAAATCAGGATGAAAGGAACACTATTCATTCAAGGAAAATCTCTTGAGTACATGCTTTTCACTGGATTCTTGATACCCTGAATGTAGACCCATTACTTCATTTAGAACATTCATTGCTTTTCATCTTTAGAGTCTCCTTAATTATTAGTGATAGGAACCAATGAGTAATGATATCCTGATATATGGATGCTAAAAATTAAATGAGTTTAAAATTCTAAAAATTCATTGCCCTCAAGTCACATCTGACTCATAGCAACCCCTCCTTGGGTTTCCTAGTTGGTATCTCTACGGAAGTAGATTGCCCAACCTTCCTTCCAAGGAGCAGCTAGTGGGTTTGAACAACTAGCCTTCTAGTTAGCAGTCAAATGCCTTAGGGACTACACCACCAGAGCTCCTAAATGAGTTCACAAATATAAAAAGTATATTGCAATGTTTTGCACAGAAGATCATTAAGGATTAGTTGGAGTTGTGTCGTTGTTTGATTATTATTACACACTAGTAGCCTAAGGAGCTCTGATGGTGTAATGCCTAAGGCATTTGACTGCTAACCAGAAGGCTGAAAGTTCAAACTCATCAGCTGCTCCTCAGAAGGAAGACTGGGCAATCTACTTCTGTAGAGATACAGTCCTCAGAACCCAAGGAGGGGTCGCCATGAGTCGGAATCAAATAGACAGTGAGTTTTTTTTTGGTTTGGTTTGGTTTGGTTTAGCCTAAGGAACTCTGATGGCTCAGTGCCTAAGGTGTAGCCTGGGATAATGTGGCATAAAAGGACATCATTCACATCTTAGCCCTCAATAGCTCTGTCAATGCCACAGAGTGGCTTTGGCTTTCATATTTAATGCAAAAAAAGATCGCGAAACTATACTTTTAGGAAGATAACACTAGGAAAGTAATCAATAGTCCTAAACCACTAATGGACTGACTGAGTAACTGAGAATTTTATTGTTCACATGAAATATCTTAACTTTCATACTTCATTTTAAGAACGTTTATCAATTTCATGGAACACACTTCACCACTTAAAGACAAGACATCATAATTTAAAAAAACCTCATTACCCAACTAGTTTTTCTCAAAGGGCTCCTTTACTCAGCTAGTTAATTTTCTTGCATCAGAGTATCTTTTAACAACAACAACAAAAAAAAATTGAAATAATTTCTGGACTGTAGTAGGTCTCTGAGCCTAAATTAGGATACAGAAATTTTTCCTGACATTCCCTGGATTTACAAATATATTTTGTAGTTTTGAATGATCAGTGGGTCATGGATAAGTGTCCAAAAAAGGTTCATAAGTCCACTCCACAAATGAAAATCCTATGAAATATAGGATTTTTATCCTATATATTCCTATGAATATAGTTAAAATATTCCCTCAAAAGTAAAATAGATGAAGTTTGAATTCAATGGTCTTGGAGAAAAAATACAAAACAAATTCTTGAGCCTACTCAACTCTCTCAATTTATGATTAAAGAAACTGAAGCTAAAACTGTTTATTTCTTGCTCAGTTCCACATAGAGACAACTTAATATTCAACTAAATAGTGGGGCTGGATACGTCTATCTTGATGCTTCTTATAGTTCCAGGATTTTCCTTCTTCTTCCTTTGCTATGTTGTTGTCATTGTCCTTCCTCTTCCTTTACTATGTTGTTGTTATTGTGTGCCATCAAGTAAATTCCTCAATATTTTTACCCTTTGTGACCCTGCTTTGTAGCAGTATTTCTCTAAATGAGTCATTGTGATTCCTGGGCCCCATGCCACAGCAACTCTAACAGACACTTGGATATAGAAACAGTAGCTTTCATTTTTAACAGTCTCCTCAGCTGATTATTATGCAAACCAAAGGTTAAAAATCATTATGTGTGAATTTCCAAAACACTTTCACAATTATTTTCATTTGATATTCACCACAACCAAAGGAGATAATCACTGGCATCTTACTATATAAAGGATGAAATTCAGTTTAAGAATGGTTAAAGTGACTGCCTTTAGTTTGTGGTGTAATGAGGGGAAAGTAGATCATCTGATGACAGATACTTTATGTCTTTTTGTCCTCAAATTACTATACTTCATTTTCTATGAATGGATGATAAATGCATAATCACGTTTTGCTATTTTGATAATTCATTATGTCTTCATTACCACTTTCAGGTTATAGATTAAGCAAACTGAAGATAATGGTACTAATTAATGAAAGCCATCCTTACAAATTTATTCTACTAGGCTTCAGTGACCATTCTTGGCCGGAGTTTTCTCTCTTTGTTATTCTTTTGATTATATATCCTTTGGCCTTGATGGGAAACATTACCATTATTCTGGTGTCCAAGTTAGAGCCCCGTTTTCACAGCTCCATGTAATTTTTCTTCACCAATTTCTCCTTTTTGAACATGTTATACCACAGGTATTGTCCCTCAGTTGCTGTTTAACCTAGGAAGCTCTAAGAAGACAATCAGCTACAGAGGTTGTGTGGTACAGCTTTATTTCTTGCACATTATGGGCATCACAGAATGTCTGCTCTTGGCTATTATGTCTTTGGATAGCTATGTGGTCATCTGTAGGCCTCTCCACTACACTCTCATCATGAATCAGCAAACCTGCATCTTACTAGTATCCATTATGTCCTTGAGTGGAATGACCTCTACTGCCTTAGAAAGCACTGTTACATTACAACTGCCACTCTATGGTCTCAACAAATGGGATCACTTGCTGTGTGAGATTCCTGTTTTGATAAAGACTGCCTATGATGAAAATAGTGCTAAAGAGCTCACACTCTCTGTGGTGTGCATTTTTACGTTAGCTGTTCCCCTCTGCTTAATTCTTGCTTCTTATGCTTGTGTTAGACGTGCTCTGTTGAAGATGAAATCTTCTGAGTGAAGGAAATGGCCATGGGGACATGTTCTTCCCACCTCTTGTAGTTTTCTTATTTTATGGCCCAGCCATTAGCATATACCTTCAGCCTTCTTCTTCCATCACAAAGGACCAGCCTAAATTCATGGTTCTCTTCTATGGAGTTGTAACTCCTACCCTCAACCCCTTCATCTATACCCTTAGGAATAAGGATGTGATAGGAGAATTAGGTAACTTGGTAAGGATAATCTTCAGTTCCAAGTAAAAGACGATAAACATCAAATGAAATTGTTTAGCACTTGTTGTTGTTGTTGTTGTTTGCCATCGAGTCAGCCCCGACTCCTAGCGACCCCTCCTTGGGTTTCCGAGGCAGTTATCACTACGGAAGTAGGATTGCCCAACCTTCCTTCCGAGGAGTGACTGGTGGGTTTGAACCGCCAGCCTCCAGGTTAGCAGTCCAGTGCCTTGGCACTATGCTACCAGAGCTCCTAGTTTAGCACTTAGAGTTAGTTTATTTAAAGGTTCTCTAAAAATTCATGTTTTGTCTCATTAATTTACCCAAATTCATGCATAATTTCATGTTAGATGTTCCTTTTGCAAAATACGGTATTTCTTATATTCTCAATGATGGTTTTAGAAAATGGTGATATTCAGCTTCTATGTACCTGTGTGGACACTGTTTGTAAAATATATTAAAGTATATATATTATATATTCCATAATAAAATAGTAACTATGTTAAGTATTAAAATGAATTAATAAGTTATAAATTCATTAGTTCATGATAATAATTCATCAATATGCTTCCTAGGAGTGTTGCCTGGGAAACATCTCATCACACTGTGAGTTTGGTCCATCCAGGTGGACAGCATGGCTACAGTGAACATTCACTGGGAAGCACTCATGCTTTAAGAGAATTATAAGTCTCATGTTGTTGTTTGTTGTTGTTTGCCGTCGAGTCGGCCCCAACTCATAGCGACCCCTCCTTGGGCAGTATCACTACAGAAGTAGGATTGCCCAAACTTTCTTCCGAGGAGTGGCTGGTGGGTTTGAACCGCCAGCCTTCTGATGAGCCAGTCAAGTGCCTTAGGCACTATGCTACCAGAGCTCCTCATGTATTTATCATATTCAACTTATATAGATACTACTGCTTCTAAAATGCATTATAATTCATATTTAACAAGTGTTGAATGTCTTAATTTTTAATAAATTTGTCATTAAATATTAAAGTCAATAAGGAGGAAAAAGGATGAATAAATTTCTTAATATTCCATTTCAATAACATCAGCATGAGTCTTCTGAGTCAGTGAGAGAACAAAGAGTTGATATTAATAATGAATCACAGTCTATGCATAAATTGAAATAGCCAGGAATGTCTTTTGAAAGTGTGCAAAAATCAGTATGACAAAGAAATAATTTATATTTCTGGAAAGCAACTTGATTACTTCAACAGACATTAAGAATATTTTTTATTGATATAATTTCAGATGTGCTCAAAATCTGTATCATTAGGATTTCAAGGTGCTAAAACTTGGTTCTAAGAATCACAACCAAAATGTAAAACCTTGTCATAAAAATAGTTACAATTTATGAGAACGAATCAATGGATTTGTGAGTATTTGGTGTTGAATTACTGTGGTAAGAATTTGACATGGAAATATGTAGGTGAAAAAAATGAAGACTTATAAGGAAAACAAGAGATCAGTTGGACTTCTGGCAAGTCTTCTGGTATGGTCAAGATCAAAGCAAATTATTGCAAGGAAAATCATGTGTTATCCTGAATAAGAATCAACTGCAATCCAGATCTACTCTTTGGAAAATAATAGGTCATCTGGTACTAGCTATTAGTTTTTGACACTAATGAATAGATGTTGGTATATTCAGTTTGGAAAGAATTCTAAATAACTTTCAAAATTACCAGAAATATTTCAAATGTTCCACACATACACACATAAAAATTATGTGATGTTATCTATTTGAACATTTTTAATATTTAAGGTATCTTTTGTCTAACTTAATCTTATATACACAGATGTCAAATAAAAAAAAAAAAATCCAGAATTTAATACAGAAAAGCTTTATTCAGAAATAAAGGGGAAATGAGAAAGGGATAAATGTAACTTTAGAGAAATGGACTACTACAGTAAAGAAAACCCTCAGACCATAACGGTTGGCTGAATTTAAATGATTGCTTCTAAAGAATAGAGAATGAAAAAAGAAGAACTATAACTTTTCAGTGGAGAAAAGCTCCCTTTAAAGCTCCCTTAACCCAGTGATTAACAATAATATCATCAGTAATGCCATGTAGAGATGATGTATCCCTGCTATGATAGGATGGAAATGGCACTTCACTTCTGTGGTGTTCTTTATAAAAATCTGTACCCCACTGATAGTGACGTATACTTCTATAGGTTTCAACAAATGTGTAGTCATGTATTCAATGATTCAGCACAATACAAAACAGTTGTATTATCCTAAAAGTTCCCTTATGTGTCTCCTTTGTAATAAATCGCTCCCCACTCACAAACCACTACTCTTTCCCTATAGCTTTTCCTTTTACATACTTTCTTAAGAATACAATCATACAATACTCAGTCTTTCAGATATGGCTCTTTCACTTAATAAAAGGCAGGATAGAGCAAGATGGTGAGGGAATGGTCCATTTACTCCCCCAGCAATAACCCAGTGAAATATGAATAAGAATAAGTATAGACTGAGATCTCAGAACTCCAGATAGCAGGTGGGATATTGGAGAATTGGAGTGAATCCAGAAGTGGTGGAGAAGTGGAGCAAGGATGGCACAGATGCTGGAAGAACCTTCTTGCTAATTTCTGGAGCACTCGCTCATCACAGCCATTTTGGGCAGGGCTGGGTAACACTCCAAACAGGGAATACAGAAACACAGCTATTCTGAGAAAACTGTAGTCTGATTTTTAAGATGGCACAGATTGGCCATGGAACTTAGTGAGCTGTGCCAAGGGGATGTGGTGAGGGAAGACTGGAGCAGAAAGTGTTGCTGAATCTCATTGAGGCATAAGATGGATAGGAATTGGATTGGGAGGAACTGCAGGAACAGTAAGGCAAGGGGAATACATGAGATGAATGGGCAACACAAAGGGAAATGGTTAGTTCTCTGCATAAAAAAGGGCACCATGGGAGAGCTTTACAGTGGTGCCCATGAGAGAAAGACACACAGAGCCTCCCACCTTTGCCATAGGAAAGTCATACCCCATCACTTACATCAGCATCCACGACCAGCTAAACCACCACCCCACACACATACATATATGCAATCCCACAGAGCAAGAATCTAGAACTTCTGAGTCAGAGCTGAAAAAAATAAAAAAGGGTAAGAGTGGTCTTTAGTGATTCTTAGAAGAAGTTGCCAGACCCAGTGCTCCTGGGTTGATTCTGAAGCACAGAGATCCTATGAGGCGGAATGGAGCTGCCCTGTTGGTTTTCCATGGATGTAAGTCCTGGCAAACAAGGGCTGTCACATTTTTCTCCCAGAGCAGATGGTGGTGGATAAGGGCCCTTGTCTTTTGGTTGGCAGCTGGATGCTTGGCTGCTGCCCCTTCAGGGAACCCAATCAGAAAATTTTCCCACAAGAAATAGAATACAAAATTTAGTTTAAAAAATAAAATAATTACAATGTGGTCCAAATTAAACAGTAAAACGCACATCACAAAAATAGAAAAACCAAAATCAATTGGTATAGAGTTGATTCTGACTTACAGTGACCCTACAGGACACAGTAGAATTGCCCCATAGGGTTTCCAAGGTTGTGTATCGTTAGAGAAGCAGGCTACCTCATCTTTCTCTAACAGAATGGCTATGACCACCAGTCATTTGGTTAGCAACCAAATACTTTAACCATTCAACTGCTAACCAGGAGGCTGGTGGCTCAAATTCACCAGGGACTCCTCAGAATGAAGATTGGGTAATCTACTTCCGTAGTGATACTACTTTGGAAACCCAAGGAGGGGTCATTATGAGTCGGATCTGACATGACAGAAATGAGTTGGTTTTTTTTTTTAATTTTTAATCAGGACTATTAAATATATTTAAAGAAAGCAAAAAAGCACACAGAAAACAAACTAGCAGAAATAAACAACAAACAGAAGAACAAAATGATCAACAAGAAAATTGAAAACATCAAAATAATAATAATAATAAAAGAGAGAACTAGTGGAGCCAAAGAATAAAGCAATTGCATTAAAAAAGGCATGAGAATTACTCAACAGTAGAGCTGAACAGACTTAAGACAGAACAAATGAACTAGAAGACAAAATAATAAAACTTATCAAGTGTCAAGAAATGTAAGAGAAAATAGCAAAGAAAAAAGAACAAACTCAAATGGAAATTTGGGATTCAATTAAGAAATCTCAGAGTATCATGACAACAATAAAGACACAAAAATAATTTTTCCAAGAGATAATCAGAGACAATATCACAGACTCGCATAGAGAACCAACTTGCAAATACAGGAGGGTAAACAAACCTCTGAAGAATAGATTTGACACATTGAACACCAATGACTGAAGACCAGACAAGTTGTGGCATGACATCAAGCACATCACACATGAAGAAACCAAATGGTCCTTACAAAGACAGGAAAGGAAGAAAAGACCAAAATGGATGCCACAAGAGACTCTGAAACTTGTCCCTGAATGAAGAGTAGCTAAAGTCAATTGAGGAAATGATGAAATAAAAGAGCTGAACAGAAAATTTCAAAGGGTTACTACCCCAGCAATTAACCCATGAGCAATAAATAAGAATCAGCACAGACTGAGATCTCAGAACTCCAGATGTTGTTGTTGTTGTTGTTATGTGCCATCGAGTCGACCCGTATCATAGCAACCCCTCCTTGAGTTTTCAAGGCAGTATCACTACTGAAGTAGATTGCCCAACCTTCCTTCCGAGGAGTGGCTGGTGGGTTTGAACCACCAGCCTTCTGGTTAGCAGTCAAGTGCTTTAGGCACCATGCTACCAGGATATTGGAGAGTTGGAGTGAATCCAGAAGTGGGGAGAGGGAGAGTGAGGATGGTACAGATGATGGGAGAATAAACTCACTAACATCTATGGGCAAAATATTTAATTGGTAAAGAACAAGTTTCCAGGAATTGACAGAATATCCATTGAGATGTTTCAACAAATGGATGTACCACTAGAAGCACTTACTCTTTCTGCCAAGAAATTTGGTAAACACCTGCCTGACCAATTGACCGGAAGAGATCAATATTAGTGCCCATTCCAAAGAAAAGTGATCCAACAGAATGTGGAAATTATCAAAAAATATATCATTAATGACACATGCAAGTAAAATTTTGCTGAAAATAAATCAAAAGCAGTTGCAGCAGTATATTGAGAGGGAACTTCCAGAAATTCAAGCTGGATTCAGAAGAGGACATGGTACAAGAGATATCATTGTTGATGTCAGGTATTTCTTGGTTGAAAGGGAATATACAGAAAAATGTTTGCCTGTTCTTTATCGAATATGCAAAGACATTTGACTGTGTGGATCATAACAAATTATGGGTAACATTGGGAAGAATAGGAATTCCAGAACACTTAATTATGCTCATGAGGAACTTATATATAGACCAAGAGGCTGTTGTTTGAATAGAAGAAAGAGATACTGCATGGTTTAAAATCAGGAAGAGTGTGTGTCAGGCTTGTATCCTTTCACCATACTTATTCAATCTGTATGTTGAGCAAATTACCCAAGAAGCTGGATTATATGAAGAAGAACACGACATCAGGGTTGGAAGATGAACCATTAACAACCTGCAATATGCAGATGACACAACCTTACTTGCGGCAAGTCAAGATAACTTTAAGCACTTACTGATGAAGATCACTGATGAAGTGCTCAGTATGGGTTACAACTCAACATAAAGAAAATGAAAATATTCACAACTGGACCAATAAGAAACATCATGATAAACAGAGATAAGTTTGAAGTTGTCAGGGATTTTATTTTACTTGGTTCCACTATCAACACCAATGGAAACAGCACTGATGTCATATTGCACTAGGCGAATCTGCTGCAAAAGACCTATTTAAAGTGTTAAAGAGCAAAGATGTCACTTTGAAGACTAAAGTGTGCCTTACTCAAGTATTTTCAATTGTCTCCTATCCATGTGAAAGCTGAACAATGAATAAGGAAGACTGAAGAACATTTGATGCCTTTGAATTGTGACTTTGGCAAAAACACCATGGACTGCCAGAAAAATGAATAACTTTCCCCTGGAAAAAGTGTAGCTGTAACACTCCTTTTAAGTGAGAATGACTGGACTCCATTTCACCTATTTTGGTCCTGCAAGAAGGGACTATTCCCTGGAGAAGGAGATGGGTAAAGCATAGCAGGGATTGTGAGTATGGTGCAGGACCAAGCAGTGTGTTGTTTTGTTGTAGATAGGAACGCTATGTGTTGGAGCTGACATGACAGCACCTAACAACAAAAACATGAACTTCAACTAAAAGGAACACAGAAAGATCAACTCCAGGACATATGCTGATAAAATTCTTGAAAACTAAAAACAAGAAGAGAATTCTGAAAACAACAAGAGCTCCTGAAAGGGTTGAATATCAACTTCTTGCCACCTGATAGTGACAACAAGAGCTCTGGTATCATAGTGCCTAAGGCATTTGACTGCTAAACAGAAGGCTGGAGGTTCAAACCCACCAGCCACTCCTCGGAAGGAAGGTTGGGCAATCTATTCCCATAGTGATACTGCCTCAGAAACCCAAGGAGGGGTCGCTATGGGTCGGATCCAACTCCACGGCCCTTAACAACAACAATAGTGAGAACAACAATTGTTATGGGACAAAGTAAACTTCCATTTAAATATTTCTAAATGTTTCTGCTATATTGCTTCCACTTCTTTTCCTACCACTGTCATTCCTTCCTTTCATATTATCTGTTGTTGTTGTTATGTGCCGTTGAGTCGGCCCCGACTCATAGCGACCCCTCCTTGGGTTTCCAAGGAAGTATCACTATGGAAGTAGATTGCCCAAACTTCCTTCCGAGGAGGGACTGGTGGGTTTGAACCACCAGCTCTCTGATTAGCAGTCAAGTACCTTAATCACTATGCTACCAGAGCTCCTATATTCTCTAGTGAATGACAAAAGAATACTCTAAAATTCTAAGCACTTGACATGCCTGAGGCTTCTAGCTGACACTTAGGACTATTACATTTTATCAGCTTAACTCTTTTCAAAAGTTATTCTTGCTTTGCAATTCTCAGAAAGTTTGCTAACTAGTCAAGCATTGTTAACTAGGTCAAGATTGCTGTAACAATTTTCTTTACTTGCACATATATTCCAGAAAGCATGTGACATTGGTAGGTAAGCTGATTCTCAAATGACACTCTTAAAACCAAAACCAAAAACGAAATAAAAACCCAAACCCACTATAGTCAAGTCAATTCCAAATCATAGTCACTCTATATGAGAGGCCACTTATCCCCCCTCAAATATCCTTTTTCTGAGATTCTTAGGTCCTTATAGTACTTTGTACTTTTCCATAACCTACCTCTCAGACATTGACAATCAGAATGTTTAGGCTAGCTCCTCATACATACACTTTTGCTTTTGAAAGGGCTTATCAGAATCAGTTCTTTGGAGTATTGGTTTCACACTGAGATCTATGCTAGGTTGAACTATTTTAAATATCAATAATTTTCCTTGCTTTTATTTTAATGAAGTCTGAGTTTTCACTCTATGACAAAGGATATGGCAAAATCAACAACAGCAGGTCTACCATCAGGCACTTATCTTTGTTGTTAGGTAGTCTCCAACTAGTAGTGACCTTATGTACAACAGAATGAAACACTGCCCGGTTTTATGAAACACTGCCGGGTTCTATGAAGCATTTCTACTCTGCATACAAAGGGTCACCATGAGTTGAAATCAAGTCTATGGCAACTAACAATAACTAACAATAATTGTTCACAGATACAATAATGTATCTGTGTTAATACTGTTGTATATTATTAGGAGAGACTTTTCCCTGGAGTCATCACGCTTGGTAAAGTGGAGGGTTAGCAAAAAAGAAGACCCTCAATAAGATGAACTGACAGAGTGGCTGTGACAATGGGCTCAAGCATAGCAACAACTGTGAGGATGGCGCAGGACCTGGCGGTGTTTCTTCTGTTATACATAGGGTCACTATGAATTTGAACTGATTCAACAGCACCTAAGAGCAACATTACCATTGTTAAGTTCTTGATTGTTTTTGTTATCTATTGTTGTGTAAATAATGCTACAAACTTAACAGCTTAAACGTAACATCTATTAACTTATGATTTTTGTGGATCAAGAGTCTGGGCATGACTTGACTGGTTCTTCTGCTTTATTATCTCATCTGAAAGCTGTAGTCAAGATGTCAACTGAGGCTACAGTCTCATTTCATGGCTTGCTTAGGGAAGGATTCACCTCCAGGCACATGTGAGTGTTAGCAGAATTCGGTTCCTTGTGACCTACTGAGCTGAAGGACTCAGTTTTTCACTAACTGTGGCTGGAGATCGTTTTCTACCTGATTGTTGGGTGAAGATTGTCCTCTGTTCCTTGCTGCATGGGCCTCTCAGCATGTCTTTTAGCTTCATCAAAAGCAGCAAGGACAACCACATGCCGTATAATCATGGATGTGGCATTCTGTCACCTTTGTCATACTCTGTTGGTTAGGAGCAAGTCACAGATCTGGTTCACTCAAAAGGAAGGGATTACACAGGGCATAAATACCAAGTAGCAGAGATAATTGGGAGCCATCTTAACGTCAGTCCACCACACTGATTTGATGGTTTTACCCAGCAGCCACTCCTCAGAAGGAAGAGTGGGCAATCTACTTCCATAATGATACCACCTAAGAATCCTAAGGAGGGATTGCTATGAGTCAGATCTGACTCGATGGCAGAGAGTTTGGGTTTTTGGTTTATTGTGATTAAGTAACAGTAACTCTTTGTTTATAAGAAATACACACTAAGATATTTGGGGATGATGAGACATTATGTGGGCAACCGGTTCCTTAATGGTTCAGGAAAAAAAAGTTACTTGTACTGTACTTGTAAATTTTATGAATATTTGAGGTTATTTCTAAAACACAAAATCTCATTTAAAAAATAAAAGAATTACTGAGTTATAGGCTAACTGTTTCTGACTGCCCTGGAGAATACACAAAAATATGAAGAGAACCTTAAGCCTTTAAACTCCCAATTCAAGTTATGAGTCAAGAATGTTGCATAAAGTTGTCCATTATTTTATGAAGTTGCAAGGTAGGCATAGCTAAAGTTATAGATTTGAAAGCTAGTTTAATGTACCACTGTGCTACGTCTCTTGTGCTAAGTTAAGCAAACTAAATTAATAAGGAAAGTTACTAACTAAAGTTAGTAAATTAGTAAGGAAAAATCAGTGAGATATTTGACTTGAGATTGTATCATTTGTGCAAACAAGATGATACTTAGAATTTGTACCCTAAAATCAGCCTGAATCTTTTTTCTCTGATGGAAACAGCTCCCCATCAGAAAATTAACTTTTCCTTGAATAAAATTATTTCAATAACTTCACCTATTTTCACTATGAGATGTAAATTCTCTTCACAACCTACTACTCTCCACCTCTCAGTGCTTCCAAGCATATAAAAAGAGTTAGATTTCAGGATAGCCTCAAATGCAAGACTACAAGGATTTCTTTTCTAGAAGATAACATAAAAGAATTGCAGTATTCTGTTAATTTCTATTAGTGATTGCTGGGGCTTGAATTTGGCAACAGGTATTAGAGAAAAGGGAAATAAATATGAGACAGAATCAGGTAAAATGTACAATATACTATCAGTCCTAAGAGTTAGAATTTATTAAGTTGTCTTAAGAACTTGGAAGTAGGGTGAAAATTTACTGGATGGGTTATTTGCAGCCTAGATTGAATAGTGACCCACAGTCAATGATGTTGAGCTGTCCAAAAATCTGTGTTCTAATATAAAATGATGGAATAAAAATCTCAGGAAATATTAAAAATAAAAAAAGTCAGTGATTTTCAATCTGCTTGGCCAATCTTTAAGCAGAGCTCTTAAAGGGCCTGGTAGTGCATTAGTGATGGGAACACCAGCCTCCTTGCATAGCTGTGCTATAGCAGTCATCTATAAGGTAGACATAACAGTGGGAAATGCTACATGGAATTGGACTCAGTGGGAATAAAGTATTCTGGCACTGTATAGTCCAGGTGTTGACATTTAATCAACAGAGATAACAGGTGCCCCATTTCCATAATAACATTTTGGTCTTTTATCCAGTTCATAGACAAGGGTTCCTTCATTGAGAAGGCTGACTAATTTGAAGAAAGAAGTCAACAATGTATAAGCAATATATATTGCAAAATTACCTCCAAAATTTCTCCCTGAGAGACCTGTAGCCAATTAAAATGGAGAATGAACACCAGAAAAGGGAAATACCCAAATCATCAGGGATATAAAATACTCACTGTTTTGATGTTAATGTATGGAAGCCCAAAATTATGGTCTCATAATTTAGGAGCTCTGGTAGCTTAGTGCCTAAGGCACTTGGCTGCTAACCAGAAGGCTGAAGGTTCAAACCCACCAGCCACTCCTTGGAAGGAAAGTTGGGCATTCTACTTCCATAGTGTTACTGCCTTGGAAACCCAAGGAGGGGTTGCTATGAGTCGGGTCCAACTGGATGGCAAATAACAACAAACCAAAATGAGAGTGATGACCTTGGTTGCAAGGATGAAAGGAGTTCATGGTTTTTTAGGTAGCTATGGATGCAAATAGGCTGAATAACAAGCTATCCCAAAACCCAAAGGTTTACAACAACAAGCATGTTTTTTCCTTACTCATCAGTGTGTGGGTGAAATACAGTAGCTCTGCTCCAAGTTAATTTGTTGTTGTTGTTGTTGTTATGTGCCGTCGAGTTGGCCCCGACACATAGCGACCCTCCTTGGGTTTCCGAGGCAGTATCACTACGGAAGTAGGATTGCCCAACCTTCCTTCCGAGGAGTGGCTGGTGGGTTTGAACCACTAGCCTTCT
>NW_006922219.1:807241-813391 GCF_000298275.1 Orycteropus afer afer | reverse complement strand
TGCAGGTAGGCCACACCCCTGGGGAAACTCCCCTTGGGCAGACCGGCCGCTTAGAACTCAGTCATGTGATCCATCATGGGAACCACCACTCACAACTGGAGTCCAGCCAAGTTGACACATCTTCAACTATCACAAGTGCTTTAGCCACTATGCTACCAGAATTTAGGCTTCTCCATTTAGATGTCTCACTCTGAGATCCAAACTGAAATGACAGCAGATATCTGGCCATGCTCCTCAAGAAATCACAGGGATGCAGTAGGACAAGCAGAACCATCCAAGCAAAAGAAGAAGTGAAGAATGAGAAGAATAATCCAGATCTCCACATGAAGTCAACAACAGGAATTTCCTTCACCAAGACTGATCTGGCCACTGCCATTGCTGAGTGTCCAACCTGCCAACAGCATAGGCCTCTCCCAAGCTCCTAACATGGAAAATTCCCCAAGGAAATATTCCAGCTACCTGGTAGCAGATTAAATACCTTTGATCCCTTCCATCACGGAAGGGACAGTGATTTGTCCTAAAAGGGACTAGATACACATCCATAGATTTTACTTCCTTGACTGAAGTTATTCTGACAGCACCAATGATAGACTTATAAAAATGATTTTTTTCATAATCATGATAACCTAGAAATATATTTTATGGTGAAAATAAGTATAACATTGGTTCACCGCTTGGAATTCACTGGTCTTACTTATACACCATCATTTAGAATCAACAGGCTGGATAAATGACAACAATGCAATACACTGCCACCGAGTCAGTTAGATTTGCCACAGAAATTCCAAAGTGGTACCAATTGGGAGACAATAACCTATGAGTTTGGAATGTCATCTTGCACACTTCAGTAATTATCTTAAACCAGCACCAACATATGTTATATCTCTCATTAGCCATAATATACTTGTTTGTAATACAAAGTTTAATATGCAAAGTATGATGATGGCAATGATCCTCTTACTTAATAATCTTCATAAGTAAAGAATTTTTGTTTCTTGTTCCTACAGTTTGGGATGTGGGTTTGGAAGTGCCACAACACAGTATAGGATTAACCCCTTGGATTTGGGGGTTCCTCGTGCCCCTGTACCAACAGGCAGAGAAGGGAATTACTGTATTGATGAGAATAACTGAAGTGGTACAAATGGCTAACATGCTTACTGTTAACTGAAAGATTGGTGAGTCCACCCACAGGTGATTCAGTATAAAGCCCTGGTAGTCTATGTCTGAAAAATCAGCCACTGAAAATCCTATGGGAACACAGTTCTATCTGATGTACATGGAGTCAGAACTGACTCTATAGCAAGTGTTTAGTGTGGTTAACTATTCTAGTGGGTGTGAAGTGTTTCTAATTAGAATTTTCTTCAGGACATATGAAGATGAGCACTTTGTCATATGTTTTTTCGTCACTTACATATTCTCCATTGAGGAGTGTCAGTTTAAGTTTCTTGACCATTATTGGGTTATTTTAATTTTCTGTTTAATGAGTAGAGTTCTTTCACATTTTGGTTATAAATACAAAATATAAAGTCTCAAAATACATTAATTCTTTGTAGTTATATGAGTACCAAGGTGGTACAGGTGGTTTAGCATTCAAACTGCTAGTCAAAAGTTTGAACGTTTGAATCCACACAGAGGTGCCTGGGAAGACAGGCCTGGCAATCTGCTTCTGAAAAGTCAAAGCCAGGAAAAGCCTATGGAACAGTTCTGCTCTGTACACACAGGGTCACCGTGAGTCACAATCCACTCGAGGCAACTAAAACAGAATGTGTGTTCCAAATATCTTCTTCCACTCCCTGGCTGAAATTTCACTCTCTTCCTGGAGTCTTGGGATGAATGGAAACTTAAATTTTAATGCCGTCAAAATTCTCCATTTTTTCTTTCTTTGTAGTTAGTGCTTTTCGTATCTTGTTTAAGAATTCTTTTCCTTCCCAAAGATTATGAAGTCATGTGATCTCCAGACGCTTTTTTCCCTTCTTCAACTAAACGCACAGTTTATGTTGAATTAACTTTTAATATACTGTGAGATGAAGTTCAAGATTCATGTTTTTTTTCATATGAATACCTAAATGTCCCAGTATTATTGACTGAAAAGGCCATCCCCCATTTCACTGCAGTGCCACCATCATCATACGTTAAGTTTCCCTGTATATCATTACTTTTATTTCTGGGTTCTCTGTTCTTAGAGAGGAGGGGGAAAGCACACTGTCTTAATTCTTGTACTTTTATTATTTATAGTAAGTGTTAATATCTTATGGTACAGTTCCTACATTTCATTCCTCTGCTTCAAGTGTGTTTTGGGTATTCTTGGACCCTTTTAGACTATTTATATTAGATTTATATTAACAATATCCACAAAAAATATATTGAAATTTGGTTTAGAATTATATTAAATCAATTTGAGGAAAAATCATATCATTAGAATATTGAATCTTCCAATTTATGAATATAGTGGGAACTTTCCTTTATTGAAAAAGAAAAATATTTGCTGTCAAGTGTATTTCAACTCACGGTATCCCAGGTGTGTCAGAGCAGGACTCTCTTCCATAGGGTTTACAACGGCTGGTTTTTTGGGAATTATATCACCAGATCTTTCTTCTGGGAGTTGAACAATTAATTTTTCAGTTAGCAGATGAATGTGTTAACTGCACCATCCATTTCACTTATAGGTCTTTTGAGATTTCTCTTTTTCTTTTCTTTTCTTCTTCTTCTTTTTTTTTTACTGGTTTCCCATATGGTGGTCTTACATATTTTTAAAGTTCCTAGATATTTACTATTTTATGCTAATGCAAGCATAAATTAAAATTTTATTTTTCATTGGTGGTATTTGGAAATACAATTAAATCTTCTAAACAACTTATTAATTCTAATTATTTATAACTAGCTTTTTTTTAGGTTTTCTAATTATAAAATGATATGGGCAAATAAGAAATTTCATTTCTTCTTTCCCAATCCTACATCTATTATTTCATTTTCTTGGCCAGTCACTGTCCTATTTAGGTCTTGAAGTGTGATCTTGTCGGGAGCTCTGGTGGCATAGTGCCTAAGGCATTTGACTGCTAACCAGAAGGCTGGAGGTTCCAACCCACCCACCACTCCTTGGAAGGAAGATTAGGCAGTCTACTTCTGTAGAGATACTGCCTCAGAAACCCAAGGAGGGGGTCACTGAGTTGGATCCAACCTGAAAGCAGTGAGTTTTTGGTTTTAGTATGATCGTGAATAGAAGTGGTGATAGAAGATACCCTGTCTTGTCCTTGACCTAAAAGAAAAATGTTTAAGCCTTTCACCTTTAATCTGATGTTTGTCATAGATTGCTTTTTAAAATTTAATATCAGATTATTTCTGATAATAAATTTTCTGCTGATGAGTTTATTAAAATATTATAAGCATAGTTGGGTGTTATCTCAAATGTTCTTTATCTATTGACACACTATTTGCTTTTTATCCTTTACCTGCTAATACATAAATTATTCTGATAAACTTAAAATTTATAATAAACCCAAATAACTTATGATCTATTATCCTTTTTTTGTATTAATGGATTCTGAATAATAATTTTTGGGGGATTATGCATTTATGTTCATGAGTTAGATTGGCCTGCATGTTTTTCTTTTTCTTTTTTGGTGGGGGAGAAGGGATAATGTACTTCTCAGGTTTGGGGTTAAAAACTTTACTGACCTCATAAATTTAATTGATAAGGTCTTTTTCTTGTCTCTAGAAGAGTTTGTGTAAGATTGACATTAAATGTTCCTTAAATATCTGTACATTTCAGTGGTGGAGACCTCATTTCCTGGAGTATTCTTTATGGGCAGTTTTGCAGTAAGAGATTAAATATCTGCCACAGGCTGGATTTCCAGAGAAGCTGACTCTGAGATAAAGATTAACATTCAGGAGATCTACTGTAGAGGCCTTCTGGGATCAACAACTATCAGAGGGAAAGGAAAGAAAGAGAATTGAGCAGAAGTCTTATTTATGCATTCAAAGAGAGCTAAATAAGGCCACACATGAAAAGGTAGCCTTGAGGGAAGAAGCAGTCTCCAACTGAGGTAATCCTCAAAGGAGACTGAGAGCTGAGGATTGTGTGATAGAAAGCCACCTAATATCTGGAGTGATTCTTATACTTCTGAAGGAGTGTTAATAAAGGTACAGACCTGACAGAGGAGAGGTCTGCAGAAGCCAATTTCTGCCTTCAGAATATTTGTCACTCTTGGTGAATTGAATATTCATTTCCCTAAATTTTCAACAACACAGAATAGCTCTTACAAACTATTGCCAACATCATGAGTGATGTATTATATCTCATTTCATTTGCATCCCTTAATAATTAATGGGGTTGAAGTATTTCCAGGGAGGTTCAAGATGGCAAAATAAGCAGACAGACTATATAGACCCTCTTCAATAAAGAAAAGGGGAACCAATTAACACAGATACAGAAGATAATCCTGGATCCCTGAGCTTTGAAGGGAAGGATATAAAAGTGGACTTAACTTCAACTAGTAGGAGAATTTGCATGAAAACACTAAAAAAGGAGACACACAGAGCTGCAGTCTGTCAGTGATCTTAATGGCACAGACAGCTTGGATATTGCCAATTGGTATTAGGACCTAAGAATTAACCTAAAAATCAGCCTGCTAGCCAGAGGCTGCACGGAGGACTGCACTGGTGGCTGGTGAATAAAAGGGGAAGCAGCCAAGAGGAAGGCAGGCTGAGCTGTGGACTTTTGTCTCTCCAGAGGGTGCAGCCATTTTGAATGTTTACAAGTGATTGGACCATTTTAGATATTTAAAGTGACAGTGTTCTCCCAGATTCCAGGGACTTAAGAATAGGCTCCACTTACTGGGAACCACAAGGACATTTCAGATGCCAACAACTGGAAAGGTACAATATTCCCCTTGTTACTTTTATACCTCACACCACCTGGTGAATGGAGGTATGGCCATCCCTCACCACCAACAACCTTCTGGGCTGGCAGGAATGCCATCCCAGTCTGTGTGCTCCTGTGGAGTATGGATGCCCTGCCCCACCCTGTCCAGATTTTTTTTTCCTAGTTTTTTTTTAAGTTTATTTTTGTCTGTTTTAAAATTATTATTATTATTATTGTCTTTTTCATTATTATCCTTTACTCTTCCCTTCCCAGGTTCTAGTTTTCAGCTTTTTCTCTCTTCCTTGTTCCTGGTTGCATTTTTTTTTTTTTCATATTTTTCTTTTTGCATTTTTCACATTTTTTCTTCATTATTATCCCACTCTACTTCTTTCCTCTTATTGCTCTCTCCCAAGATATTATGAGTTTTTTTTTTTCTTTTTTCTTTTATTGGTTATTGTTCCTGTGTGTTTACATGGTGTGTTTTTTTGTCCACTTGCTTTTACTTTTTTGATGCTTATTCAGTTGTAGTTTTGTCTAACTGAGTGGGAGACAGCATGAGTGCCCATGCAACACAATTACACCTGCACCTCCTGCAGCTTCACTTACTGAGTGAGAGCCACCACTTTCTTCTCCACCAACTGGCCAATGATAAACGACTACCAAGAAAAGCCTGACTCACCTTTAACTGCTCTTCACAAACAGTTAACAGAGATTTACATACAACAATGTCACAATATCTCTGAGACAACAGACTGTCACAGTCTACATAAAGAAGAAAGATAAAGTGGTAGAAACAAGGGAGCAGGATACAGATCCAGAACACATCTCTGAGGAAGAAGCAGCATTGGAACTCTTTGATAAGGAGTTCAGAAGAATTATATTTAGGTATCTTGAAAGGATTGAGAGACAGATCAAGAAAAACACTGAGAAAATTAAGGAAAACACAGGCAAAACCCTAGAACAATTTCAGAAGAAAATATAATAACAAAATGACAAAATAAATGAAAAATTAGAAATGGTACAAAATCTACAGATTGAAATTCAGGAGATTAATATTAAATTTTCAAAATAGATAACACATTGAAAGGAAAAAGGAGTAGAACCAAATCAATGGAAGAGAGAATTAATGAGATTGAAGACAAATACCTGAATATTTCATTGGAAAAAGATAGATCACAAAAAAGATCAAAACAAAAGGAAGAAAGCCTAAGGTTCATGTGGGATACCATTAAAAGTAATAACCTATGTGTAATGAGATTCTAGAACAGGAAGAGACAAATAAACCAAGA
>NW_006922219.1:805296-806536 GCF_000298275.1 Orycteropus afer afer | reverse complement strand
AGAGAACTAATAATAGCAAACAACAATCGACCATTAATACACAAGATGACATGACCCAGAAACCAACACAGCTATGGATGTTTCCAAAGTAAAATAAGCTTACAAGATTGCAAATAGGGAACCAGACATCAGTTGGCAAATGAGGACAGCTAGGAACCAAAAAGAGGGAAAATACTATGTAGTTACAGAACTTCTAAATGGTGAGGAAGTCAAAACAGTTGCAAGATAGAATGGACTGTTCTAAACTTGGGGAGAAAGTTATAAATCACAGGGTAACCTCAAAGAAAAATAATAAACCTTCACATCATAATAAAAAAAAAAGAGGACAAGCACAAATACTTAGCAAATACTAAAACAATAACAACAAAGGAAATGATAACATGATTCACAAACATAATGAGCTCAGCACAGAAAATTATATGGAACAAAGAAAACTGGGACACCATGAAAAAATGCATATCAAAATGACAGCAATCAACTCATACTTGTCAATAATTACACTGAATGTTAATAGAATAAATGCACCACTCAAGAGTGGAGAGTTGCAGACTGAATAAGAAAATATAATCCATCAATATGCTGTCTATAAGGGACATACTTTAGAGACAAAATTAGACTAAAAATAGGAGGTTGGAAAAAGATATATCAACCAAATGGCAACCAAAAAGGAGGAGAAGTGGTAATACTAATTTCAAATAAAATTGACTTTAAGAAAAATATCACTATAGAAGACAAGGAAGGACATTATATAATGACTAAAGGATCAATTGAACAAGAAGATATAACCATAATAAATATCTATGGATCCAATGAAAGAGCCCCAAAAGAGTTGAAAAGGCAAGTAGATGACTCCATAGTGAGAGACATTAATATACCACTTTCAATGAAAGATAGAACAAATGGAAAGAAACTCAACAAACATGCAGATGAGCTAAGCTATACAATCCACCAACTTGACCTTATAGACATCTACAGAGTACTTCACCCAGCAACATATGTTAGGCCATATAGCAAGCCTTAATTAACTAAAAAAAACACTGAAATACTGCAAAGCATCTTCTCAGATCACAATGTTATCAAATTAGAAATCAACAATAGGAAGATCAACTGAAAAAGAGGAAACCTATTGAAACTGAATAACACCCTCCTTAAGAAAGACTGGGTAAGAGAAGGAATATAAAGTGAAATAGAAAAATTCCTTGAATCAAATGAGAATGAAAACACAACATACCAAAATCTT
>NW_006922219.1:788692-805041 GCF_000298275.1 Orycteropus afer afer | reverse complement strand
ATATTGACAAACCACTGGCAAATTTAACAAAGGAAAAGAGAGAATACAAAAAACATAAATAAGAAATGAAATGGGTGACAACACAATAGAACCAACTGAAATAAAAAGGATAATAGCAGGATACTATGAAGAAATGTACTCCAACAAATTTGAAAATCTGCAAGAAATAGAAAGATTTCTAGAAACATACCACTTACCTAAACTAACACAGACTGATTTGCAAAAGTTGAATAGATCCATAACAGAAGAAGAAATTGAACAGGTCATCAAAAAATTACCAACAAAAAAAGTCCTGGCCCATATGGTTTCACCGGAGAATTCTACCAAACATTCGGAGAAGAACTGACACCTTTCCTACTCAAATTATTCCAAAACATAGAAAAGGATGGAATCCTCCCTAACTCATTTTATGAAGAAAGCAGAACCTTGATATCAAAACCAGGCACAGACATCACTCAAAAGGAAAACTACAGACCAATATCTGTTATGAATATAGATGCAAAAATCTTCAATGAAATCCTAGCCAATAGATTCCAACAAGAGACTCAGTCAAAACTCTAGTGGAGCTAATTGAGAGATTTAGCATCATGGCAGGATACATGATCAACATCCAAGAATAAGTTGGATTCCTCTACAACAGGAAAGAGATTTCTGAAAAAGAAATAAGGAAATCAATACCATTTAAAATACCTACCAAAAAAAATAAAATACTTGGGAATAAATTTTACCAGGGACACAATAGACCTGTACAAAGATAACTATAAAAAACTACTTCAAGAAACCATAAGAGATCTACATAAATGGAAGAACATACTGTGCTCATGGATAGGAACATTAAATATTGTGAAAATGTCAATTCTACCCAAAGTAATCTATACATTCAATGCAATGCCAATCCAGATCCCATCAATATTTTTTAAGGGTAAGGAAAAACCATTCACTAACTTTGTATGGAAAGGAAAGCAAAGTACTACTAAAGAAGAACAACAAAGTAGGAGAACTCACACTGTGGGATCTCAAAACCTACTCTATAGCCATAGTAGTCAAAACTGCATGGTATTGGTATAATGACAGATACATAGACCAATGGAATAGAATTGAGAACCCAGAAATAGATCCATCGTCTTATGGTCAGCTGATCTTTGACAAAGGGCCTAAATCCATTAAATGGGGAAGAGAATTTTTGTTTAATAAATGGTGCTGGCATAACTGATTATCCATTTGCAGAAAAATGAAGCAAGATTTGTACCTCACACCATACACAAAAATGAACTCCAGATGGATCAAAGACTTAAGTGGGAAACCTAAAACTATAGAGTTCTCAAGGAAAAACTAGGGGCAGATTTAGGAGCCCTAATATATGGCATAAATAGACTATCAAGCATAACCCAAAGTGCACAAACAGCAGAAGAGAAATTAGATGAATGGGGCCTTCTAAAAATTAAATTTATATGTGCTTCCAAAGACTTATCCAAAAGATTCAAAAGAGAACCTACAGATTGGGAAAAAACATTTGGTAATGACATACCTGACAAGGGACTTATCTCTAGAATTTATAGAAAACTGCAACACCTCAATAACAAAAAGACAAATAATCCAATTAATAAATGGGCAGAAGACATGAATAGACACTTCACCAAGGAGGATATTCAGATGCCCAACAAACATATGAAGAAATGCTCACAATCATTAGCCATTAGAGAGATGCAAATCAAAAGAACAATGAGATACCATCTTGCTCCAGCACTAGTAGCAATGTTCAACAAGCAGAAAATAACAAATGCTGGTGATGATGTGGAGAGATTGGGACTCTCATACACTGCTGGTGGGACTGTAAAATGGCACAACCACTGTGGAAAGCAGGATAGTGATTCCTTAAAAAGTTGGAATTAGAAATACTATTTGACCCAGCCATTTCATTACTAGGTATATATCCTAAAGATGTGAAAGCCAAGACAATAATAGACATATGCACACCCATGTTTATAACAGCACTATTTGCAATAGCCAAAAGATGGAAACAACCTAGATGTCCATCAACTGAGGAATGGATAACCACACTTTGGTTACACACAATGAAATACTATGCAACCCTATAGAATAATGTAGAATCTGCAAAACACTGCATAATGTCAATGAACTTGGAGAACATTATGCTGAGTGAAATAAGTCAATCACAGAAGGGCAAATATTGTATTAGTCTGTTATTGTAAAAGTCAAGGAAAGGTTTATCTATAGAAGGAAATATTCTTTGTTGGTTACCAGGGGTGGGAGGGGATGGTAGGGAACACTGTTAGATTGGTAGAGATAAGTATTGATTTGGGTGAAGAGAAGGACAATGTACCAAATGTGAGTAATCAACATGGTGACAATGAGGAAGAGAAAGACATAGAGAGGTACATGGGAGGTGCAGACAACTAAGATGAACCCTTCTGCACATACAGTACTGCATTGTCAGTGAAGGCAAACATAGGAGTATGGGTGGAGAGATGGGTGGACAGGCTGAACTATTAGGAATGTCTATGAAGTGGGGAGTGTACCCAAGACCATGTATAGGGTTGGCAGAAAATGGTCCTATAAGTATTTGTATGATCTGAATTCCCAGGTGTATAGTAGAGCTGACAAGAGACAATGCTGTAGTCACTTCTTAGTCACAGCCAGCTACCCAGAGGGACCAAGTAGTTGAACCTATGGGCTCAGGACCATAGTCATAGGGGACATTAAGCTCAATTGGCATAACATACTACACAAAACATTGTTCCACCTCCTACTTTGGTGAGTAGCAACTCGGATCTTAAAAGCCTGCAAGCAGGTATCTAGGTCCAATAATGGGTCTTTCCTCATCCAGAGCAAAGAAGAATGAAGAAAACGAAAAATTCATGGAAGGAATTGTTCCTAGAGACTGTTACACCATGAGATTTGCAGCATATATAACTATGTGACCAGAAGAACTGAATGGTGCCAGGCTACCACTGTCAACCACTCGGAGGGGGATCTGTGTAGGAGATCCTGGATAGAGAGGGAGAACAACGTGGAAGAAAACTCAAAATAATTTGGAGAAAAACAAAAGGGGGGACCAGGTTTGCTGACTTATAGAGTCTGGTGGAACCACTGAGACTATGGCCCCTAGCTGCCCTTCAGGTCTGGAATTGGGCCCACATCTGTGGCTTCCAGCCAAACAAAAGACAGGCATATGAGTTGAACATTTACCTGAGGTAGATACACTCCTTGGAGAGAACAATTATGGGAGAGAGAAGGGCTGTTTATGCACAGGGAGACAGCTCAGGGAGCAGGAGTGCATGGAGGTAACTATCAGGAGGAAGTGGGAGGGGAGCTGTTTCATTGTAGTGATTTGTGGTCAATGCCATGAGACAAAGTGTGTGTGAACTGCTGTATGGAAAGTGAATTTTCTCTGTAAAATTTTCACCCAAATCATAATAATAAATAAATAAATTTTAAAAAAGAAAAATTCCTAATATCACACCAGCAATGTATTACTAGAGCAAACCCTTCTTAATATTGATGCATAGTGGTCAGTGTAATGCAATATTTGTTCTATTTATTAATATTTTATTTAAGATTTTTTGTTTCAATACTTATAAGATTGGTTTTATTTTTGTTTCACTTTTTATGTTTTTGTTCAGTTCTTTCCAGAATTTTTGCATCTTATCCCTATTTGTCAAAATATCCTGGAGGATTTCCTTCTTTCTCTGTGCTCTGAAGTAGATTAAGTACCATTGGAATTATTTGATCCTTTAAGTTTTGGAAGAATTGTGCAGGAAATTCTGATAATTGTCTCTATTTCTTCTATGGAAATCCATCTTCTTTAATCTTCTAACTTTACTTGCTTAGGTTTTATAAGCCATGTATTCTTAGAATATATTATCTTTTATCTATTAAAATTTTTTTTATAAAGCTGAGCAGAATATTTTAGTATTTCTTATTTCAATAGTTATTTTTCACTAGTGTTTTTTAATTTAAGTATTTCTCTTTTCATCATTTTTAATTGTAGCTATTGGTTTGTCTGTTTTCTAATTTTTTTCCATAGAATCATTCGTTTTTATACTCATCAATCTTTCTGGCTTTTTCCCATTTACATTGCTGTTTTTTCTACCATTTTAAGTTAGATGCATATTTCATCCATAATGATTTTTATTGGGATAAGTATTTTAAAGTAATAATTTACTGTGAGCACTGACTTTTATATACTCCATGTAGAGTATCTTATTTTCATTGCCTTAAAATAATTCTGCAATTTTATTTAGTGCTTCCATTTTGTCACAAAAGTTGACTAAAACTGTGTTTTTAATTACCATTGCAGGGAATTTTATTATTTTTATTTTCCACATTTATTGGACTAAGCTTTAAGAATGTATTCATATTATATTATTTCTATTTTTTATTTTGAGACTTGAGGGGTCTTATTGTCATATATATAGCACATAATTTAAATTACTGATCATGTTTAACCTTACTAATTTTTTATTCACTTGATTCATCTTGCTATCTATGTCACCTGGTATAATTATTTATCTCAGTTTTGAAGTGTATGTATGTGTTAGGAGCTCTGGTGGCGTAGTGCCTGAGCCATTTGACTGCTAACCAGAAGGCTGGTGGTTCAAACCCACCAGCCACTCCTCAGAAGGAGTCAGTATGATTCCTGTGTGTATCAGCCCAGCTTACAGACTGAGACATACTAGAAAGAAGGAAGAGGCTGTCCACTTCTGAAAGAATTGGCCAGGGAAAACCTTATGAATAGCAAAGAAACACTGTGTTTTACATTACTGCTCAACTTTCTGAATAGTCCGGTTAGGTTAGAAGGCTCGCAAAATAGCACTGGGAAAGAGCTGCATCATTAGAGTAAACCCAGCCTTACTCATATGGATAAGGTAAAGCTTTCAAGACCTCCTTTTGCTGATGTGGCACCACTCAAATTGAAGAGAAACAGCCACAGACATCCATTAATCATCAGAACATGGAATGTACGAAGTATGAATCTAGGAAAATTGGAAGTTGTCAAAAATGAAATGGAACACATAAAGATTGATATTCTCGGCATTAGTGAGCTGAAATGGACTCGTTTTGGCCACTTTGAATCAGACAACCATATGATCTACTATTCCAGGAATGACAGTTTGAAGAGGAATGGCATGGCATTCATCATCACAAAAGATGTTTCAAGATCTGTCCTGAAGTACAATGCTGTCAATGATAGGATAATATACATATTCCTACAAGGAAGACCCATTAATATGACTATTATTCATATTTATGCCCCAACCACCAAAGCCAAGGATGAGGAAATTGAAGATTTTTATCAACTTATGCAGTCTGAAATTGACCAAACATGCAATCAAGATGTGTTAATTATCACTGGTGACTGGAATGCAAAAGTTAGAAACAAAAAAGAATCACCGGTAGTTGGAAAATTTGGCCTTGATGACAGAAATAATGCTGGAACTCGCGTAGTAGAATTTTGCAAGACCAATGACTTATTCATTGCAAACACCTTTTTTCAACAACACAAATGGTGGCTGTACACATGGACTTCACCAGATGGAACACACAGGAATCAGATTGACTATATCTGTGGCATACAGCATTAGAGCAACACAAAAGCCACCACAATACAACAAACTGACAGATGAATAGAGGAATAGTGAAATTCTTCTCTCATCCCTAATTATACTTTATCAGTGAGATATTTCTTCTTCTCATATATTCTTCTCCCTTCTCATCTCTGTGTTTTTTTTTTAATAGTTGTATGTACATTATGAGAGCATATTCCAAGTATATATTAATCTTTACCCCTTATCTCCACGTTTAAACTTCTCAGTGTAAAGGTCAAACTTTGGTTGACCTTTTTTTTTTTCCCCCTCCCTTTCCAACTCATTTTTGTATGCCTTTATTGAGATGAATAGGAATTATTGGATTCAATGTGAGATATTCCAAGAAAGAATGAAGTAAGATATTCCAGGAACAAATATTTAAGTTTCCCATGATTTATTCAAATAAGCTCTGCTTTAATTGTGTCTTTTTTAAAAAATTCATGTCAGTTTTTTGTTTGTTTCTTTCAAAACAAAGATAACAATGGAAGAGACTTACTGCCAACCTCAATGCTGCAGGTAACTAATTGAACATAAACATTTCTTCAGATAGCTCTGCCCCAAGGAAGTTTCTCTGCTAATCCGTCTGGGGAAAGAATAAATGACTTGTTTGAAAACAATGCTCAAGAGGCCTCAAGAATAGAATACAAATAACACATTAGCTGAGTATCCTTATGTTATCCACTATAATTTTCCTAATTCATGTTTTCTCTCTTTGGCACCCTTATTACCTTTGTATTAACCAAAAAACTCACAGGCTGATGTCAATTCTTATCTATTTAGTGTCTCTTTTTCTCAACTTTTAAAATGTTCAAATATAACCCTTTCTAATTGTTTTTCATGGAGTGATACTTCTCAAAATAAGGTAAGTAAAAGACTTTTTATTAAAATATCATTCATTCTTAAGGAAAGTAGGAATGTGTGTAGATCACAGTGTCTAATATGCACACAAAAGGCAAATAGATTTCATTTTAGGGAGCTTTTCTATCTTGTTGGTGTCAAGAAACAACTAGCTTTTTCTTTGTAACAAATTTATAAATCAATTGCTCGATCAATTGATAGATAGATGATGGATAGATATGAGTGAAATATGAAGCCCTTATTCAATCATGTGAACTTTTAAAATGTATAGTCAAATTTTGCTAGATTGATTTGTCCATAATTTTTTTCTGTATGTTTTCCCATCAAACATAAGTTTTTATTTTTCTGGTGACATTTTACTATATCAAAAGCTAAAAAATACAGTGTTTCATGAAAAAGATATGTGCATAAAAGACACTAGAATGAAAATATGAATGACAATGCAAAGAATAAGATACCAGAACACATGGATCATGGCTCTTCATTAAAGTGACTTTAAACAGCTGTGGATAAAAATATATGTCTATGCAGCAGAATAGTGATGGAAAATCAGTGTAAGTGGGAGTTCTAAAAGTCATGGGATCCAAGAACAGAAGTACTGAAATATCATGAAAATAACAAAGAAAAGGTTAGCAATCTAGAAATAGAATTATGGAGCTTAAATATACTTCAAGAGTAAATCACATAGGTTAGATCCACCTGCTGTGGTGTTTCTGGTGAAATTCTCTCTTTATGGACAGATTTCAGCATAATGGAGGAGGCTTCATGGCAGTCACCATTAACACACTGCTGTCGAATCAGATCAGACTCATAGCTACCCCTCCTTGGGTTGCCCAGGTGGTGTCACTATGGAAGTAGATTGCCCAACCTTCCTTCTGAGAAATGGCTGGCAGATTTGAACAGCCAGCCTTCTGATTAGTAGTCAAATGCCTTAGGCACTATGCTACCAGTCACCATTAGCAAGCAAAATATGCTTAATAAGGCAAATGATATGAACAAATTTCCAAGAAATACAAATTTAACAAGATTGCTGAAAGCATATTTGAATGAATATTGTCATTAAAGTTAGATAGAATTAATTATGGGAGAATTCATGTAAGATCAAATGTAAAATAGTTATTTTAAAATTGAACAGTGCATTCACAGAAAAACAGGTAGATAAATGTAAAGTTCTTAACTGAATAGTCAATAGGTATCTCATAGTGTAATTATTTAATGATGTTGGTAGATTGAGACTTTTAGTGTTTGTTTTAACAAATGAATTTATACCATAGTTTTATTTCCTATCCTGTCTATGACATAAAATTTTCACCTGGAAAAAAAAAAAGAAAAAGCCTTAGTCTAAGACATTGTTGTTGTTGTTGTTGTTGTTTGCCATCGAGTCGGCCCGACTCATAATGACCCCTCCTTGGGTTTCCGAGGCAGTATCACTACGGAAGTAGGATTGACCAACCTTCCTTCCGAGGAGTGGCATATTTTTAAATTCACTGTGTTCATATAACATCTTGAATAACGTCAAGGTCAAATTAGGGCATAGGAGGTGAAATCCACTGAGGAAACATCTCTGGAGTATAGAGGGTTTCTCTGGAATCTTGAAACTGAATATATAGTCTCATTACCTCAATATCTCTCTAAACAATTGATTTCTTTTTCCTCTTTACAGTTTCCCTACTTAATAGCAGATTATGGAAACTGATGGTTAACAGTATCCTAAAATATAGGTCATGTTGTAAGAAGGGACCATTCCCTGGAGAAGGATGTCATGCTTGGTAGGGTGGAGGGTCGACGAAAGAGGGGGAGGCCTTCAAGGAGATGGATTGATACCGTGGCTGCGATGATGGGCTCAAGTATAGCAGGGATTGTGGGGCTGGCACGGGATCGGGCAGTGTTTCGTTCTGCTGTGCATGGGGTCGCTATGAGTCGGAAACGACTCGACGGCACTTAACAACAACAACAAAATATAGATACTAAAAAGAATTCCAGTGTCAAAGGGTTTCATGGTGGGTACTAAATGAGTTAATGCATATAAAAAGTGTATTTCAGTTTGGCATAAAATAGATAATTAAAGATTTAAAAAACAAACAAAAAAACCCACTTCCCTGAATTCAGTGGATTTTGAATCATGGTGACCCTACAGGACAGTTGTTGTTGTTATGTATCGTTGAGTTGGACCTGACTCATAGTGACCTCTCCTGTCCCATTTCCAAGGCTGTACATCTTTATGGAAGCAGACTGCTACATCATTTTCTGCAGTTGTTGGTGAGTTCAAACCGCAGATCTTTTGGTTAACAGCCAAGCAATTTAACCACTGCACCAGCAGAGCCTCTTTATTAAGAAATGGCTGGAATTATTGTTTTTGTTTTGTTATTGTTAGTGTACACTACTAGTGTATGATAGTATGTAACCAAAGGCAGCATATACAGCTTAGCCCTCATTAACTCTATGACCCCATATAAAGTGGGTATGTGTTTTAATGAAATAGAGATTGTGAAAATTGCTTTGTAACCCTATGGATCTCCTCAGAAGGAAGGTTGGGCAGCCTACTTCCGCAGTGATACTGCCTTGGAAACCCAGAGAGGGCTTGCTATGAGTAGGGTCCAACTCAATGGCACATAACAACAATATAACAACAAAAACACAATGGATGTAATCTGTAAGCCTTAAACCACAGATTGACTGCCAGATGCATAACTTAGAGTTTAATTCAAAATTTCACTTTCCATCCGAATATACAGTGCCTCCTTTCAAGGAAGGTTGTGAATTTCATGATACACACTTTACCACTTAGGGGGAAAAAATGATTATAAACTGAAAACCACATTACTTAATCAATCTTGCCCCAAAAACTACTTTACTCAGTTAGATAATCTTGTTGTGTCAAAATGTCTTTTAACTAAAAAAAAAAAAAAAACTGTAAAATAATTTCTGGATGGGCTGAGTCTCTGAACCTGAAGTGGGATATCAATTTCTCTCCTCACAACAGTTCACAATGAATAATCAATAGGTCACTAATAACTGTCCGAATTCTTACATGAGCAGGATCAAAAGCAATGATGGAAATCCTTATAAAATGGGTAAATTAGTTATAAATTAACATGAAAAATCACATACCCATAGGTACAACTCATTCGTTATGGAAGAAAAAAAAATCCTTGAATAAGTTCAACTCCCTTAATATATACTTGAAGGATCTCGAGCTAAAAGAGTTTCAGTTTCTTGCTCAAGTTCATACCTAAGATAAATTGTGTTTCAAACAAATATTCTTAGTCTCTATTAAAAACAACAATAATAAAACTGTTGCCTTCAAGTTGGCGTGGCAATCCCATGTGTGTCAGATTACTACTGTGCTCTCTAGGGTTTTCAATGACTGATTTCTCATTAGTAGATCATCAGACCTTCATTCCAAGGGGCCTCTGGGTGAACTCAAACCACCGTTTCAGTTAGTAGCCAACCACAGGATCTTGTACCACCCAAGGACTCTCTTACTCCTTCTTTATAGAGGACAAATTTTTCAGCTAACTAGGGGCTGGACTAGTCTATCTTGATGATTTTATAGCTCCAGGATTTCTCCTCCTCCTCTACTAACTCACTGCTATGGAGTCGGACCCAACTCATAGTGATCCCTCCTTGGGTTTCCGAGGCAGCATCACTGCAGAAGTAGATTGTTCAATCTTCCTTCCGAGGAGTGGCTGGTGGGTTTGAACCACCAGCCTTTGGTTAGCAGTCAAGTGCCTTAGGCACTAAGCCACCAGAACTCCTCCTCTACTATTGCTGCTCAATATCTTTACTTTTCTTGAAGTGCTTTGAAGCAGTTTAAGAAAATGAGCCATCTGTTTCCTTTGTCCCATGCCACATCTACTCTACCAGACATCTGGATATAGGAAACAACAGTCTGTATTTTGACAGTCTTCTCAGCTGATTTTTATGCAAGTCAACATTGAAAACCATTGCTTGGGAGTTTCCAAAACACATTCATGAATATTTTTCATTGAATCCACAACACAACCTAAGGAAATAGTTACTGGCATCTGTTTAAATAAATGGCAGAAAAAATTCCCTGCAGAATGGTTAGATTGTTTGTTTAAAGTGACTGCCTTTAATTTGTGTTGCCATTAAGGGAAATTAGGTCCCTGATGCCAGATGCTTTATGCTAGTTCCACCTAAGCTACTGCACCCCATCTTCTATGAATGGATGATCAATGCATAATCATGCGTGTCATTGTTCACAATTCTATTTTCTTTGTCCCTTCTTACTGCAGATGAAATAAATTGATGATAATGGTACTAATAAACAAAAGCCACCCTGAAGAATTTGTTTTATTAGGCTTCTCTGATCGTCCTTGGCTAGAACTTCCTCTCTTTGTTATTCTTCTGATAACATACCCAATGGCTATGATGGGAAATATCACCATCATTCTGGTGTCCAAGTTGGACCCCAAGCTCCACAGCCCCATGTATTTCTTCCTCACCAACCTCTCCTTTTTGGACATGTGTTATACCACAAGCATTGTCCCTCAGATGCTGGTTAACCTGGGAAGCTCTATGAAGACAATTAGCTATACAGACTGTGCAGTTCAGCTTTATTTCTTCCACATGATGGGTGGCACAGAATGTCTGCTCTTGGCTCTCATGTCCTAGGATCGTTATGTGGCCATCTGCAGGCCTCTACACTACACCCTCATCATGAATCAGCGAAACTGCATCCTTCTAGTATCCATTGTGTGGCTGAGCGGAATGGTCTATGCTGTCTCAGAGGCCACCGTTACATTACAACTGCCGCTCTGTGGTCTCAACAAACTGGATCACTTGGTTTGTGAGATTCCTGTTCTGATAAAGACTGCCTGTGGTGAGAAGAGTGCCAATGAGCTCATACTCTCTGTGGTGTGCATTTTTATGTTAGCTGTTCCACTCTGCTTAATTCTTGCTTCCTATGCTTGTATTGGACATGCTGTGTTGAAGATTAAGTCTTCTGAGGGAAGGAAAAAGGCCTTTGGGACATGTTCTTCCCACCTCATTGTAGTTTTCTTATTTTATGGCCCAGCCATTAGCATGTACCTTCAGCCTCCTTCTTCCATCACAAGGGACCAGCCGAAGTTCATGGCTCTCTTCTATGGAGTGGTGACTCCTACACTCAACCCCTTCATCTACACCCTTAGGAATAAGGATGTGAAGGGGGCATTATGTAACCTGATGAGGAGGATGTTCAGTTCTAAGTGAAAGATGGTAGACATGAAATGAAATAACAATTAGAGTAGGTTTATATGAAATTTATTTAATAATACCATTTTGTCTCATAATTCTCAAAGTTTTGTTAGGAGAGGCTCTTTGTGTCATGTTCCTGATATATATATAAATTGTGGTTAAAATAGAGAAAATATTAACCATTTGAATATTTTTTAGTTGACATTAATTGCTTTCATCATGTTGTGTGGCTATCACCACAATCTATTTCCAAGTTTCATCACCCCTAACAGGAACTCAGTGTCCCCTAAGTAGTTGCTCCCCCATTTGGCCTTCTTTCACACCTAGTTATCACTCATGTACTTTGGTCTGTATGCATTTACCTATTGTAGATCTTTTATATAGGTGACATCATATGATATTTGTCCTTTTGTGATGAGTGACTTCACTCAGCATAATTTTTTCTAGGTTCATCCATTTGTAACATGTATTGACTTCATTTCTCTCTATGGTTAAATAATATTCCATTTTACAAACACAATGCATTTTGTTTATCCATTTATCTGTTGATGAGTATTTGGTTTGTTCCCACCTTTTGATTACTGTGAATAATGCTGCAATGAACATTAGTGTATAAATATCTATTTGCATTCCTGTTGCATTTCTTTTGGGTGTGTAGCTAGGCATGAAATTTTGGATTCATAAGGTAACTTTATGTTTACCTTTTATGATGGTTTTAGGCAAGGCTGTTACTCAGCTAGTATGCACCAGTGTGGACACTCTGTTTTTGAAAATATATTTGCTCTGTAGTATATCAACTGTTTTAAGTAGTGTGATGTATGCTTATGACATAGGGATCCCAAATCTCATATGTGTGAATCATGTAATGTGCAACTTGAAGATGTAAGCTAGGTTGTAAGCCAACCTAATATTCACAACAATTTTACCATAAACAACATCTAATATTATAAGCAATTATCTCATAAACAATTGAATTACTGTGATATGGTAGGGCATAACCCTTATTTTATCTATGTTAGACACATTGAATGTGCACCACTGATTAGGAATATTTAACATAAATTATCCTGATGCAATGTGAACTGGACAATCCCTCATCATGCAAGGCCAGAGGGACCAAACTAGGTAAAAGCCATGGGCTTTTGTCTTCCAATAAGAGTGCTTTAGTTACCTAGTGCCACTCTAACAGATATATACCACAAATGGGATGGCTTTAACAAATAGGAATTTATTCTCTTACAGTTTGGAGGCTTTAAGTCCAAGTTCAAAGTGCCAGGCTCTAGGGGCTGGGTGAAAGCCCCTTGACCTTGGGCTTCAGCTCTGCCTTCTGCTCCTGGCCCACTGAAGCTAGGGGCTTTTCTTCACTCAGGCAGCTGCTGACTGCTGACTGCTGAGGCTGACAAGCCCAAGGTTGACAAGTAAAAAGGCACAGGCCCAATGTTACCAAACAACATGGCAGGACACTAATTTAAGTCCAGGTGAAGTTCCCAGATTGGCAGGGCATGGCAGGCTGTTGAACAACCACTTGGCTACATGCAGGATTCAAGCATGTCAAAAGACCTTTCCCCAAAGCTGCTTCTTATATATAGGAAGCAGACTACATCCCTAAAGCAGCTACTCAGCTGCTCCAATAGATTCCACTATGGAGTTAATTACCAGCCTCACCATGGGGAATAACTACATTCAGCTGCCCAGCCACTCAACCAGGCCCAGCCAAGTTGACACACAAACTTAACCACCACAAAGAGAAACAAAGAAGAAACACAACTGTCAATTGAGTCTCTGACATTTCCCAAGACTGAGATGCTACAGGAGACTCTGTCTACCACTGCTACCAACTTCAAACCCCAGCTGAGGGATCTCCTCCCAGGAGCACTTATTAAAAGCAAATGCCTGGAGGTTGAAGATTCAGATTTTAATTATTGGACTAACATTACCCTACCCTGATTGCCCACATCTGAATGAATGTCTTGTGTTCTTACTTGGGTCCTATGCCATGATTATCTTGCAAATAAATTAAACCAGTTTAACAGCAAAGTTAGCATTTTTCTATTTAAATTACAATAAAATCTAAAAAGTCAGTTTGTTTTAGGGGTTTCTCTTAAATACAGCATGGAGTTGGATTTTGCTTCATTAACTAATCAGACTTTTTTTTTTTAATGGGATGCTATTTAAAAACATGTTTAATGGTACAATCGATAAGTTTTTACTTAATTGTCACATGGTGTTTTGGTAAACATTTATAAATATGTGAGTATACGGGTAATACATTCATTAATTTTCAGTTTATATTCATAAAAGTATATGAAAATCTTTCACTGTGTGATAGTTTGCAATCACTAACTACTTGGTATTACTGTGGAGATTTGAACTTTTGTTCTTGTAATTACTTTTATATGAATGCCTTTTATATGAATAGACTATTTAGGTACTGGTTTTCTAGTATGTTGTTGTTAGGTGCTGTCAAGTTGCTTCCGACTCATAGTGACCCTTTACACAACAGAAAGAAACACTGCTTGGTCCTGTGCCATCCTCAAAATCTTTGCTATGCTTGAGCACATCGTTGCAGACACTGTGTCAATCCATCTTGTTAAGGATGGCTGACCCTATACTTACCAAATATGGTATCCTTTTCCAGGGACTGGTCTCTTCTGACAACATGACCAAAATGTATGAGACAAAATCTGGACATTCTACCTTCCAAGGAGCATTTCAGCTTTACTTCTTCTGGGACAGATTTGTTCTTTCTTCTAGCAGTCCACGGTATTTTCAGTATTATTTGCCAACACTGGAATTCAAGTATATAAATTCTTCTCCAGTTTTCCTTATTATCTGTCCATCTTTCATATGCATATGAAGCTATTGAAAATACCATAGCTTAGGTCAGGTACACCTTATTCTTAAAAGTGTAATCTTTGCTCTTTAACATTTTAAATAGATCTTTTGCAGCAGATTTTCCCATTGCAATACATTATCGGTTCCTTGGCTGATGCTTTCATGGGTGTTGTTCATCTGTGTACTAAGATGTGTAAAACATTTCACATGTATTATCTCAGTTAATCCTATGACAACTCTCCACAGACATGGAAATATCTCAATCTCCTCTCCCATGTTATTCTTTTTTAAAAATTTCACTTGTTGTCAGAATACACACAGCAAAACATACATCAATTCAAGTTTCTACATGTAAAATTCAGTGACATTGATTCCATTCTTCAAGTTGTGCAACCCTTCTTACCCTCCTTTTCTGAGTTGTTCCTCCCCATTAATGTAAGCTCACTACCTTCTAACTTTCCTATCTAATCTTTTGAGTTGCTATTTGTCACATTAATTCCATACAGATAGTTCTTAAAAGAGGATAATGTACAAGGTGGATACTTCTTCCTAGTTAAGCTAATATTTAAGAAGACTTCAGAGTATTTTTGGTTTCAACTTTCTCTAAGGGCAATAGTTTCAGGGATTCATCCAACCTCCATGACCCCAGAAAGTCTATAGTTCATGAGAATTTAAATTATGTTCTATATTTCCCCTTTTGATCAGGATTACTTTATAGAATCTTTTTATCAAAATGTTTAGAACTGGTAACCAGACACCACCCAGTTCTTCTGGTCTCAAAGCAAAGGAGGTAGTTGCTCATGAAGGCAATTAGTCATACATTCCATTTCTTCCTCCTATTCCTGACTATCCTTCTTCATCTGTTGCTCCAGGACAATAAAGACTCATTGTTGTGCATTAAATTGCAGCTTGCAAGCTTTTAAGACCTGAGGTACTACAGCAGTGAGTTTGGTTTGGTTTTTTGTCATACTTCATTTAGCTATTTGACCAAACTCACTGCCTTCGAGTTGGATCTGACTCATAACGACCCTTCCTTGGGTTTCTGAGGAGGTATCACTATGGAAGTAGATTTCCCAATCTGCCTTCCCAGGAATGACTGGTAGGTTTGAACTGCCAGCCCTCAGGTTAGCAGTCAAATGCCACCAAAACTCCCAAATAAAGTATGAAGTCATCATTTAATCACATGAAATTGTTCTATGTGTGATTAAAATTTGATGAAATAATTAGTTCACATGTTTAATAAGATGTTTCAGTGTCAGATAGATACAACTTTTCTTTTTTACAATGATCTTCTACCATATATAAAGCAAAAATGTGCTATAAACATGAATAAAATACTGTGTGTGATGAAAAAATAAGCATCACAGTGCCTAAGGCATTTGACTGCTAACCAGAAGGCTGGCAGTTCAAACCCACCAGCCGCTCCTCAGAAGGAAGTTTGGGCAATCTACTTCCGTAGTGATACTGCCTCGGCAACCCAAGGAAGGGTCACTATGAGTCAGGGTGACTCGACGGCACATAACAACAACAACAAGATACCCTAGAATGAAACAATGAGTGGAGATGCAAAGAAGATGTCAAGAACAGTGAAGTCATGGAACTTTATTAATGTGACCTTAAACTGCTGTGAGTAAATATATCCCCATGTAGCAAAATAGTGATGGAAAATCACTCCAAGAGGGACATTCAAAAGTCACAGTATAGAAGAGTTAAAAGTGATGAAATGTCATGGAAAAGACATGGAAAAAGTTAAAGATTTAGGGGTAAAATTGTAGACCTTTAAGAGTATATCATGTTGGTTAGGCCCACCTACTCTTGTGTTTCTAAGAATATGTTGTTGTTGTT
>NW_006922219.1:786404-787797 GCF_000298275.1 Orycteropus afer afer | reverse complement strand
GTGGAGGCAGCAGCCTGAGATCCCCGAGCCAAGAACAAGATCAATTATAGCAGCTTACCAGCAACCAATACAATATTCCAGAGGGCAGTGGCAAAAATCTGTCTCCGGTGGATGGTTTTGTTGGTAATTTGGGAGGTGAGGGGGCAGCTGGACATGGACACCATTGCTGTCACACAGGTGGAGACCTCACTGGTGCACCAGAAAGGCTAACTCCCTCCCCTCCCAGCAGATTACAGAGCGGGTTTGGGTCAGACTGGGAGACACTGTGCTTATATTTCCCATGGTTATCGGGACTGCAGATCACTGGCAGATACTCCCCTGAAGCCACCACAGCTAAAATTGCACACATCTTTGGCGCCGCAGGTGGTTGGTATCGCAGACAAACTCCAGAGCTGACCATTGCCGGTTGGGCAGGATTGTGTTACCACCGTGGGCAGATGGGGCATGGAGAGTAGAAAAACCATAGCTGATCGAGCTCACTCGAATTTTGCCCTGGAGCCATGCTTTGGCACTGTGGGGTTGCAGAGGCAGGGGTTTTGAATGTGCATGAAATCGGCAGAAATTTGTGACCCTCTAATAATATGAATCTTTCCTGAGAGAGAGCCGCGGTCTTACAAATAAATACATCATAAGTAAGAGCCTGCTCAGGTACTCCACCGAGTCCAACACACCTGAAATTGTGCACATCTTTGGCACCGCAAGTGGGCGGTAACACAGACAAACTCCAGAGCCAGCCATTGGTGGTCTGGCTGGATTGAGACAACACCGCGGGCAGAAGGGTCACAGAGAACAAAGAAACTGCAGCTGAGCCCAGTCCCCAAATTTTGCCTTGGAGCTGTGCTTTGGCACTGTGGGGCCGCCACAGAGGTGAGGACTTTGAGTGTGCCTGAAATTAGCAGAAATTTGTGACCCTCTAAGAAGAGGAATTTTTTCCTGAGGTCAAGCCATGGTCTTGCAAATAAATACCTCATCAATAACACCCAGCTCAAAGCCCTAGAAGCCCACCCTAGCAACACTAAGCTTTCCTTCTTCTGCTCCCACCTTCTATGCCAATAACTTCACTCATTCAATAGAAGAAACCATATTCAGCCAATTACCATAAAACCTCGTGCTTCAAACTCTAAACCCTCTGTACGAAAAACAGAAACACATATCCACACTACACACAGTGATTCCAACATCACAAAGAAAACAGCAGAGCGACCCAACACACCTGAATCAATATTAAGAGAAAACACATCAGCTTCAGGTTTTCAAAATATTAAATGGTAAAACCAAGACAAAACAAATCAACACATAACCAGCTCCTAGAGACAACCTAAAGAGACAGTGCTCTACCAGATTCCAAGGGCTTGAGAAGAGGTTCTGCTTTCCAGTAACCCCAAGAACTCTC
>NW_006922219.1:754109-763012 GCF_000298275.1 Orycteropus afer afer | reverse complement strand
TGAAGGCAAACACGGGTATATGGATGGATAGATGGGTGGACAGGCTGTACAATTAGTTATGTCTATGAAATGGGGAGTGTATATATCCAAGTACATATATGGGGTTGGCAGACAGTGGTCCTACAAGTTTATGTGAATGATCAGAATTCCCAGGTGTATAGTAGAGCTGACAATGGGCAAGGTTGTAGTCACTGCTTGGTCACAGCCAGCTACCCAGAGGGACCGAGTAGTTGTACCATAGTTGCAGGGGACATCAAGCTCAATTGGCATAACATACTACACAAAACATTGTTGCACCTCCTACCTTGGCAAGTAGTGACTGGGATCTTAAAAGCTAGCAAGCTGCCATCTAGCTGCAACTATGTGTTGCATCCAGAACAAAGAAGAATGAAGAAAACCAAAATTCATGGAAACAATTAGTCCTAGCGACTGGTACACCATCTGAACTGCAGCCTATATGACTTTGAGACCAGAAGAACTAGATGGTGCCTGGCTACCACTGTCATCCACTTGAAAGGGGATCTATGTAGAAGATCATTGATAGAGAGGGAGAACAATGTAGAACAAAATTCAAAATCCTTGGAGGAAAAAAAGGGGGGGACCAGGTTTGCTGGTCCGATAGAGCTGGATGGAACCACTGAGGCTATGGCCCCTAGCTGCCTTTCGGGTCTGGAATCGAACGCACACCTGTGGCTTCCAGCCAAACAAAAGCAGGCATATGAGTTGAATATTTACCTCCAGTAAATTCTTTCCTTGGAGAGAAAAATCATGGGAGAAAGAAGGGCTGCTTATGCACAGGGAGACAGCTCAGGGGACAGGAGCCCATGGAGGGATGGACACTGGGAAGAGGCAACTGTGCAGTGGAGGTGGGAGTGGAGCTGTTGCATTTTCGTAAACTGTGGTCAATGTCATGAGAAAAAGTGTATTTGAACTGCTGTATGGAAAGTGAATTTGCTCTGTAAATCTTCACCCAAATCACAATAAAACAAAAAACAAAATAAAAGAATGAAGAATAATCCATGATAGAAAAATACAAAGGTGAATATAAATTTGTCAAAGGAATAGGCCATAGGCATCTTTTAGTGTGATTATTTAATGATTTGGATAGATTGGAATTTTTATGATGATTATTTTAACAATCAAATTGAATAATTTTGTTGCATATCTTATGTAAGACAGAATTTTCACCTAAAAAATAATTTAGCCCAAGACATATTTTTAAATTCAATGTGTACATATAGCATTTTTAATAGTGCCAAGGTCAAATTAAGATAAAAGAGGCAACATTCAATTCAGTAAGTATACCTGGAGTACAGATGCTTTCTCTGGATTCTTGAAACTCTGAATTTAGTCTTATCACCTCACTACCTGATTTAGAACACTTCTTTTTCATATTAAGAGCCTCACTGATATTACCTATAGGAATAAATGACTAACAATATCCTGAAATCTGAATGATAAAAATTAAGTAAGTTTATGCATATAAAAAGTATATTGTAATGTTTAGCACACAAGGGATCATTAAGTATGAGATGAAATTAGTGTTCCTGTTTATTATTGTTATTGTACACTAGTAGCTTAGGATAGTGTACCATCAAATGACATCATTCACAACTTAGCCCTCAGTAGCTTTGTCAAAGCCACAGGGTGGCTTTCAGAATTAATGCAAAAGAGATTGTGGAAACAATACTTTTAGGAAGATAACACTGGGAAAGTAATCAGTAGCATTAAACCACTAACTGACTGGCTGAGTAACTCAAATTTTGCTGCTCACATGAAATATCTTAACTTCCCCTCTGAATATACTTCATTTTAAGATAGATTATCAATTGCATGAAACATACTTCACCACGTAAAGAAAGGAATATTATAATGAAAAACCTCATTACCCAACTAGTAAACATTACGATATACTTTTTATATGCATAAACTTACTTAATTTTTAGTACCCAACTAGTCTTTCTCAAAGGGCAGCCAGTTAATATTGTTGCATCAGTATGTCCTTTATCTAAAGAAAAAAGTGAAATAATGTCTTGACTAGAGTGAGTCTGAGCCTAAAGTAGGATATTGAACTTTCTCCTGACATCAGTTTCTTGGTGTTGCAAATATAGTTTGCAATTTTGAATAGTCAGTGGGTCACTGATAAGTTCCCAAATTCTTACACAAAACAGGTTCATAAGCCCACTCCACAGATGAAAATTCCTATAAAATAGATAAACTAGTTAAAATTTTCCCTCAAAACTAAAGCACATGAAGTTTGAACTCAATAGTCTTATGAGAAAAAATAAAAAAATATTGAGCATGCTCAGTTCTCTCAATATATAATTTAAGAAACTGAAGCTAAAACTGTTTATTTCTTGCTCAGTTCCACATAGAAACAACTTAATATTTGACTAAATAGTGGGGCTGGGTAAGTCTATCTTGATGATTCTTACAACTCTAGGATTTTTCCTCCTCCTCCTTTAACTATGTTATAGTTATCTTGTGCCACCAAGTCAATTCTGCAATACCTTTATGCTTATGACATAGCTTTGTAGCAGTGTTTCTCTAAATAAGCCATGTGATTCCTGGGCCCCATCCCACAACTCTATCAGATACTTGGATATAGAAACCAATAACCTGCATCAGACTCCTCAGCTAATTATTATGCAAACCAGAGGTTAAAAGTAATTATGTGGGAATTTCCAAAACACCTTGACATCTATTTTTCATTTGATATTCACCACAACCCAAGAAAATAGTCATTAGCATCTTATTATATAAAGGATGAAATTCAGTCTAATAATGGTTAAAGTGACTGCCTTTAGTTTGTTGTTTGTGGGAAATTAGGTCTCCTGATGCCAGATATTTTGTTATTTTGTCCTCAAGTTACTGCACCTCATTTTCTATGAATGGATAGTCAAAGCATAATCATGTTTTACTATTTTGAATACTCATTGTGTCTTCCTTACCACTTTCCAATTATAGATTAAACAAACTGAAGATAATGGCACTAATTAACAAAAGCCATCCTGACAAATTTATTCTACTAGGCTTCATCACCTTTCCTTGGCTGGAGTTTTCTCCCTTTGTTATTCTTTTGATTACATATCCTATAGCCATGATGGGAAACATCACCAACATTCTGGTGTCTAAGTAGACCCTCGTCTTCACAGTCCCATGTATTTTTTCCCTGCCAAGTTCTCCTTTTTGGACATGTGTTAGACCACAAGTATTGTCCCTCAGATGCTATTTAACCTAGGAAGCCCTAAGAAGTCAATTAGATACATAGGTTGTGTGATTCAGCTTTATTTCTTGCACAGTGTTGGTGGCACAGAATGTATGATCTTGCCTCTCATGTCTCTGGATCTCTATGTAGCCATCTGCAGGCCTCCCACTAAACCCTCATCATGAATAAGCAAACCTGCATCTTACTAGTGTCCATTATGTGGTTGAGTGGATTGACCTCTGCTGTCTGAGAGACCACTGTAACGTTACAACTGCCATTCTGTAGTCTCAAAAAACTGGATCACTTGTGTGAGATTTTTGTTCTGATAAACACTGCCTGTGGGGAGTAAAGTGTTAATGAGCTCACAGTCTTTGTAGTGTGCACTTTTATGTTAGTTATTCCATTATGCTTACTGTGTGTTTCCTATGCTTGTATTAGATAGGCTATGTTGAAGATTAAGTCTTCTGAGGGAAGGAAAAAGGGCTTTGGGACATGTTCTTCCCATCTCATTGTAGTTTTCTTATTTCTACAGCCCAGGCATTAGCATGTACCTTCAGCCTCCGTCTTCTATCACAAGGGACCAGCCCAAATTCATGGCTGTCTATGGAGTGGTCACTCCTATCCTCGACTGCTTCATCTACACCCTTGGGAATAAGGGTGTTAAGGGAATTTTAGGTAATTTGATGAGGAGGATTTTCAGTTCCAAATGGAAGATGATAAGCATCAAATAAAATTATTTAGCATTTGGAGTAAATTTATTCAAAAGTTCTCTAAAAATTCATGTTTTAACTCATAATTACCCAAATTTCATGTTAGATGTTCCTTTTGCAAAATATGGCATTTCTTATATTCTCAATAATGGTTTTAGAAAATGGTGATATTCAACTTTAATGCACCTGTGTGGGACTATGTTTGTAAAAAAAAAATATTAAAATATATTTGGTCCATAATAAAATAGTGAGTTTGGCCCATCCTGTTGGACACCATTGCTACACTGACCATTTAGGGGGATGTAGTAATGCTTTATAAGAATTATAAGCCTTACACATTTGTCACGTTCAATATCTATACTCAAATCAAACCAAATTCATTGCCATTGAGCCAATTCCAACTCATAGCAATCTCAACTGGGTTTCCAAGACTGTAAATTTTTATGGAAGCAGACTGTTTCATCTTTCTTCTGCAGAGTGGCTGGAGAGTTTAAACCACTGGTCTTTGCTTAGCAGCCAGATGTCTTAACAATTACAATACCAGGAAACTCAAAACCAAATCCACTGCCATCAATTTGATTCCAACTCATGGCAACCTCCATTCAGTTCCGAAGGCCATAAATCTTTATGGAAGTAGATTGCCTCATCTGCTTCCAGTGGAACAGCTGGTGGGCTTGAACTGCTGACCTTCTGGTTAGCAGCCAAATGCCTTATGCACTATGCCACCAGAGCTCCTTTATATAAATACTATTGCTTCTAAAAATGAATTGCAATTCTTATTTAGCCAGTGTTGATTTTAATTTTTAATCAAAGAATTTATCATTAAATTGCAAGAGGAAAAAAAAAAGATGAATAAATTTCTTAATGTTCCATTTCAATAACATAAGCATGAGTCTTCTGAATTAGTGAAAGAACAAGGAGGTGATATTAATAATAAATCACAATCTGAAAATGAGTCTGCATAAATTGAAACTGAAGAATATATTTTGAAGCTGTGCAAGAATAATTATGAGAAATAATTTTTATTTGTGGAAAGCAACTTGATTACTTTGGCAGACAATATGAGTGTCTTTTTATTGGTGTAAGACCAGGCAATCTACTTCCATAGTGATACTGCCTCAGAAACCCAAGGAGGGGTTGCTATGAGTCGGATTCAACTTGACAGCAGTGAGTGAGTGTTTGTTGAGTTTTACTGATGTAAATTTTGGGTATGAATTGTGCTCAAAATCTGTATCACTAAGAGTTCAAAGTGTTAAAACTTGGTACTAAGGATCACAATCAAAACGTAAAACCTTGTCATAAAAATAGTTACAATTTATAAGAACAAGTCAATGGATTTGTATTTGGTGTTGAATTAATATGGTGAGAATTCAACATGAAATATGTAGGTGAAGAAATGAAGACTTGTAAGAAAAACATGAGATCAGTTGGATTTCTGGCAAGTCTTCCAGTATGATCAAGATCTAAGCAAATTATTGGGAGGAAAATCACATTATCCTGAACAAGAATCAAGTGCAATCCAGATATACTCCTTGAAAAAATAACAGGTCATCTAATATTAGATGATCAATGAATAGATGTTGGTATACTCAGTTTGTAGAGAATTCGAAATAACTTTCAAAATTACTAGAAATATTTCAAATTTTATGCACACACACACACACACACATATATATATATAAATTATGTGATGTTAACTAATGTATTTGGTCATTTTTATTATTTGAAGTATCTTTTGTCTTAGTCTTACTTACAAATAAAAATATCCAGACTTTAATAGGAAAAAAAAAGGGGGGGGGAGGAAAAAGACTATTGTTACTTTTGGAGAAAGGGACTAGTTACTACAATAGAGAAAAATGCTAGACCATAAGTGTTGGCTGGATTTAAATGAATGTCTTCCAAAGAACAAAGCATGAAAAGAGAAAAAAGGTAAGTTTATAGTAGAGAAAGAAAGCTGGTAAAGCACTCCCTTAACCCAGTAATTAAGGTTAGTATCATCAGTAATGCCATGTATAGATAATGTATTCCTGCTATAATAGGATGGAAAAGGCACATCACCTCTCTGGTGTTCTTTCCAAAAACCTGTACTCCGGTCTGATTATGATGTACACTTCTATAGGTTTTAACAAATGCACAGCCATGTATCCACTAATTCAGCAAAATACAGAACAATTGCATTATCCTAAAAGTTCCCTTCTGTGTCTCCTTTGTAATAAACTACTCCCCATTCACTAATCCTTCACAACCACTGCTGTTTTTCCTTTTCTATAATTTCTTAAGAATAGAATGATATAATATTTAGCCTTTGGATATGGCTTCTTTCATTTGATAAAAGTTATTTAAGGAGGGTGGAGCAAGGTGGCAGAGTGGATGGTCTATTTACTTCACCAGCAACTAACTCACTGAACAACAAATAAGAATAAGCACAGATTGAGATCTCAGAACTACAGACAGCAGCTGAGTTATTGGTGAGTTGCATGAATCCAGACATGGTGGAGAGGAGGAGCAAGGATGCCACAGATTCCAGGAGAACCTGCTTGCTAACTACTGGAGCACTTGTTCATCACAGCCATTTGAGACAGGGCTGGGCAATACTGTAAACAAGGAATACAGAAAGGGAGCTATTCTGAGAAAGCTGAGACCTGATTTTTTAAGGTGGTAGAGATTGGCCATGGAAGTTTGTGGGCTGTGTCATTGGGATGTTGTGTAGGAAGACTGTGGACAAGACAATGTTGTTGAATCTCACTGAGGCATGAGGCAGACGGGAATTGCACTGGGAGGAACTGCAATGGCAGTAGGTCAAGGGGAATACTTCAGAATAATGAACAGCACAGAGGGAAAAGGCTCATTTCCTACTCAAAACTGAACATGGTAGGAGAACCTGTGCAGGGGTGCCTAAGGGAAAAGGCATATAGAGCCTCGAACATTTGCCACAAGAAAGTCAAACCCTATCGCTTATATTAGCATCTGCTGACAGCTAAACCACCCCCACCCCACCTGCATACAAGTATATTGAATTCCACAAAGAATCTAGAACTTATGAATAAGAACTGAAAAAAACGAAGGATAAAAGTGGCATTTAGCAGTTCTTAGGTGAAGTTGCCAGACCCACTTCCAGTGGATCCATTCTGATTTATAGAGACTCTGGAAGGTAGTATGAAGCTGCCTTGTAGCATTTCCATGGCTGTGTTTGCAGATGAGGGCTGCTGCATCTTTCTCCCATGTAGCAGCTGGTGAGTGCAAGCCCCAGCCTTTGGTTGGCAGCTGGGTGCTTGGCTGCTGTGCCATCAGGAAGCCCAGTCAGAAAAATTTCCCACAAAAACCAAAATACAAAATTTAGTTTAAAAAAATACAAATAACAAATGGTCCAAGTTCAACAAAAAATAGTAAAACATAAAACATCACAAGAGAAGGAAAACCATAACCAAAACCAATTGCCATCAAGTCAATTCTGAGTCTTAGCAACCCTATAAGATACTATAGAATTGCCAAACAGGGTTTTAAAGGCTGTAAATCTTCGTAGAAGTAGGTTGCCTCATCTTTCTCTCACAGAATGGCTAGTGAGTTTGAACCACTGATCTTAGGATTAGCAGCTGATTGTTTAACCACGGTGCCACCAGAGCTTTAAATGTATTTAAGGAAAGAAAAAAAAAAATTAAAGAAAGAAAAACCACACAGAAAGCAAACTAGCAGAGATAAGAAACAAATGGAGGAACAAAATTGTTCCTCAACAAGGAAACTCAACAAGGAAAATAAAAATATTTTAAAAAGAAAAAAAGAGAGAGAACAACTGGAATAGAAGAGTAAAACAACCAAATTATGAAAAGCAACTTCACTGTAGAGTTGAACAGACATACAAGGGAATAAATGAACTAGAAAACAGAACAAACAAACTTATCAAGTCTCAAGAAAAGCAAGAGAAAAGAATAAAGACTAAAGTCAAATGGAAAATTGGAATTCTATTAAATCTAGCAAGAAATATCAGAGCACCATGACAATAAAGACACAGAAACAATTTTCCAAGAGATAATCAGAATTTCCCTGACCTGAACAGAGCACCAAGCTGCAAATATAGGAAGCTACATGAACTGCAATTAGAAGAAACAAAAAAAGATCAACATCACAATATATCCTAATAAAATTCTTGAAAACCAAAGACAAAAAGAGAATTCTGAAATCAGCGAGAAAAAAAAAAAAAAACACAATATAACATACTAAAGGTCTTTCATAAGAATCAGTGCAAGTTGCTCATTAGAAACTCTAGATTCCAGAAGATAATGGAGCAACGAATAAAATGCTTAATGAAAACAATTACCAAACAACAATTCTTTGCTCAAAAAAGTTCTCATTCAAAAATGAAGGGGAAATTAAGACCTTGCTAAACAAACAGAAGCTCTGGGAATTTGACACATCAGCTTTGCAAGTATTACTCAAGGGAGTACTCCAAATGGAAAGGCAAGAGCTTTAAATATGTATTTGTATCTATTTATGGGAGTAAGTAAACAATAAGACAGAGAGATATCCCCTACCATACACCCACACACACACACACACACACACACACAAAATGGAACCATAAAGACCAAACATATAATAATTTTAGGTTAAAAAAAAAATTCAATAATTAAATCTCACTAACAACAAAACATCAAGTTTTGAAGAAATAAGTGCAATATAAACTTACTGAATATAAGGTGCATACTGATGTTAATGGAGACAGAGCAATAGAAATTGGGGAAGGAGGGCATATCAGGAATACATTTATTCTATTAAGGTTGTAGGTCAACTGTTTTACATATGTTAAATGTTGTTGCTATTGTAAGTTATTTAATATAATATGTGTGTGTAAACACTCATGAAAACAGCAGTCGAGAAATTAGACAACGTATTGCACAGAGCAAATCTGCTGCAGAAGACCTCTTGATGGTGATGAGTTCAAGCATAGCAAAGATTGTGAGGATGGCGCAGAACCGGGCAATGTTTTG
>NW_006922219.1:751713-752682 GCF_000298275.1 Orycteropus afer afer | reverse complement strand
TCCCATCCTGATGCCATGGTTTTCTTTGTATAGTTCAGTTTCTTAGACTATTTGTCTGGCACACAGATGGAATAAGTATGGTGAAAGGATACAACCCTGACACACTCCCTTCCTGATTTTAAACCATGCAGTGGCCACTTGTTCTGTTCGAACAACAGCATCCTGGTCTGTGTACAGGTTCCTCATGAGTACAATTAAGTGTTCTGGAATTCCTGTTCTCAATGTTATCCACAATTTGTTATGATCCACACAATCAAAAGCTTTTGCATAGTCAATAAAACACAAGAAACATCTCACTGGTATCCTTTGCTTTGAGCCAAGATCCATCTGACATCAGCAGTGATATCCCTAGTTCCACTTCCTCTTCTGAATCCAGCTGCATTTCTGGAAGTTCTCTGTCAATATACTGCTATAATCATTTTTGAATTATCTTCAGTAAGATTTTACTTGCAAGCGATATTAATGATATTGTTCGATAATTTCCACATTCTGTGGGGTCATCTTTCCTTGGAATGGGTACAAATATGTATCTCTTCCAGTCAGTTGGCCAGGTAGCTGCCTTCCAAATCTCTCAGCATAGCCAAGTGAGAGCCTCAAGCCGGGCATCTATTTGTTGAAACATCTCAGTGGGTGTTCTGTCAATTCCTGGAGTCTTGTTCTTCACCAATCCTTCAGTGCAGCTTCAATTTCTTCCTTCAATACCATTGATTCTTGAATGTATGCCACCTCCTGAAATGGATGAAGATCAATCAGTTCTTTTTGGTACAATGACTCTGTGTATTCCTTCCATCTTCTTTTGATGCTTCCTTTCAATATTTGCCCATAAACCAAAACCAAACTCACTGCTGTCAAATCAGATCCAACCCATAGTGACCCCTCCTTGGGTTTCCGAAGCAGTATCACTAGGGAAGTAGATTGCCCAATCTTCCTTCCAAGGAGTGGCTGGTGGGTTTGAACTGCCAACCTTCT
>NW_006922219.1:744174-750053 GCF_000298275.1 Orycteropus afer afer | reverse complement strand
ACACATATATATAAACCAAAGATTATTAGTGGTTACCAGGGGTAGGCTGGAGGGGGAAAAGAGAAGCTTTTGTTTGTGGGTCATTAAGTTTATGCTAATGAAGATGTATTGTTTTGAAAGAAGAGAGCAACAATGGTGGCACAAATGAAAAATGTCATCAATGTACTGATTTGTAATTATGGAAGTTGTTATGTTGGCAAATGTTTTTCACGTATGCTTTCACCACAATAAAAATAAACAAAAAGAATAGAGGGATAAGTTTAACTTTGTAGAGTATGGAAAAAAAGGAAAAGATGTTTATAATTGTACAATAAAGTCCAAAAACGTTAATAATTTACATGTTCTTAATCCATGTTTGGGGATAAGCTGTCTACTCCATGAAGTTGTCTGCTGTTGGCCCAGTAAACGTGTATGTTTGAGTCTAAGTTCTCCAGTGGGCTGGATGGTCCAAACAGAAAATTTGGGTTTTCTTTCATTACAGCAAAAGGATCTAAGATTTAATTTTTTTAAATTTGGTTTCACAAGGGTTAACAAGAAGGTTGAGATAAGGCCCCATCTGGCGATATTCTAATGAATCCTTTAGTTGATTTTCTTTTCACTGTCTGCATTTTCCTTGGGCAGACTTCGGGAGTCTAATTTCCATTTGCCAAAGACTTCTGTAACCTGTGAAAAGTATTCTTTGTAGCCAGCATAGAATTACCAATTACTGAAATATCATGTTCTTGTATTAAAAGAGTGAGAAAGAGGGAAAAAAATGGTTTCTCATATTTATAAAATAGAACATTGAACATTAACAGTTCTTATACAAATCTTATAGTAATACTTGTGCATTCATTCTTACGTAGTTTAAATTCTATGCAAATCTGGATCAACTGCAGCTTGAAATTTTCATTAGTTTTATCATGAAAGTTTTAGAAATCTTGGTTTAAGTCCAGTGGTACCATAATTGAAATGTTATAGTCCTTTTTATCAGACAGATATAGTTTATTTTTGTTGAATTATTTTAGTCAAGTATTTCAGGTGAATGGCAAAGTAGAATTATTCTGTAGTCAACTAACTTAAAGAAGACCATAGTTCCTTTTCCCTTTCCATATGTGCCTTTCTTATCTGCTTCATTCCCAAGATAACTAGAGAGTCTCTCCCACTACCCAAGCTAGCCCTTGGTCTAGCCATTCTAAGCCAGACTTGTTATCTTCTCCCCCCTGTCCCCTGTCATTGGGATACCTGGGACTTTTTCTTAGCCAAGATCCCAACTCTGAAGGCCTTTGTTTTTACCATGCTCTCTGAAGGCCCACTTCTCCTGCTTTCCATAGCTCCTCCCACATGCATCCCCAATTACCCTCCCCAAGATGCCTGCCTTCTTTACTATGCAACCTGCCAGTCATGACCCTCCCCTTTTAGCCTTGCTTCGCATTCACAGTCATTTCTTCCCACCACCCTCATCCTTTCTCACTCCCCTGTTCTCCTAGGCCCATCCCCTGCTGCTCACACCAGCTTCTCTACAGGTATTGGTTTCTATTGGCTGTGGGAGACTGGGCCCTAGCTCCTTGCCACAGTCACTGTTGCTGGCCATGCTCCTCTCCTGCTGGAAGCAGATACTGGATCCCTGAGTGTACATCCTGCTGCACCAGGCCATGCTGTGCCAGCTGCTCTGTCTCCTGCCTCTGAGGGCTGGCAACAAGGGTGGCTTGCCATGCCCGGCAAAACTGCACAGAACACAAAATGAAAGCATTAGAGGTTTTTTAAAAGGAATGAGGGCCAGGCAGACACCCTGCATATTCTGTGAGAGCGATCCCTGATTCATCCATCCTGCTTTATTTATACATAAGCACACAATTACATCATTATTCTTGATATTTCCTTAAAACAATCAAGTATTCAATCAAATATTCTTCTAAAATAAAATCAAATGTTTCCTTATAACAATCTGTCATTAATTAAACATTAAAGTTTTACTCTTTCCCATACCCAAAGGCATCTTCCCAGGCCTAAATGTATTGGATAATTAATTAGGTTAATATATCTTACAGGATTAGCAAATAATCACTAAAATACAGCATTCTAAAGCATAATATGATTGTTAAGGTACATGATTCTAAAGAATAGTTTCTAAGGTATACTATTCTTAGGGCAAAACATTATCCCAGGGAAACAGGTTACCAAACATTTTGCTGGAGCAACATTGCACCCCAGGAACACAAAGCTGGAGCCAAACAAGCATTCAACTGTAAGAGAAGCCTTGACTTCTCTTAACTGTTGTTAGAATATGTGCCTTGCAATTATGTCCTTTTTTAAGTGGTCTTTTTCTTGGTCTCCAACATTCCCTCCGTTTTTATTTTTTAAATGAAGTAAATGTACTTCAGTAGTTAAAGATTGAATTAAACATTGAATTAATATCAGGACCCAAAGAATAACAGGTAATATGATTAAAAACATTATTATGTATGGTAAAAAGTGATACAAAAATGTAGAAATGCTCTTAAAAGGGTTAAGACTTTTCAATTCATCAAGTATTGAATTTGCAACTTGATTTGGATCAATCATGGGTGAATGATTATCCTTTATCTTTTGAATATCTTTATGGAATTCCCGAATTTCAAAACTAATATTTGAACTATGTCAAACTCCTAATATTCTCATTTTTATTTTTTCCCAAGTGAATTCAGGATCCCTGAAATTCACAGCGTATGATGTCATACATATGTATTCACACCGATAATCACGATGTAATGGCTGCCTTACTCTTATCACTTCTAACTCATCTCTTAATGATATTACTTCTTCCTCTAACATATCTACTTTGAGTTTAAAATCATGATCAATATTTTCTTGATCCACCAATGACTTTATGGTATTTTGGATAATCTTATTTGCATATTGGGCTGTCTGAATAGAGGATTGTAGTGCAACAGCAGCCATGGTCATAGTAGTTATCATTGCAGTAAGGGCAGTTATGCCTGCAATCAGAAGTCCAATAAAGTGCTTAGATCTACTAAGCCCTTGATGTGCTAAGTACAGTGAATGTTCTCTTGCTGAATGAAACCATCCATCTGAGGGTATATAGTGTGGTTGTGTTACCATCAATATATACTGATCATTTGAAGTTTAACATTGAGTCAACAAATAGTTACTACAAGTCACATTCCAATAATGGTATCCTAAATTATCATTAGTTTCAAAAATATTTAAACAACTTATATTAGTGTTAATAGTACAATTATTATATCTATGTGCTAGTATAAAGGTGTTCTGGGGTCAAACACATGCCTGTATGTCAGAGTGATTTCCCCAGACAAATGTCCCTCCTTCTGATTCCGTGATGAATGCAGTATGATTCACTGTTCTGGTTGCAGCAAACAGTCTCCATAATCCTGATAGTATTGGTCCTTCTGGCATCTGTAAGATGTTTTCTAGAAAACCTCCAGGAAAGGTAGCAAATTCTGCTCTGATGACATGGTGGCCGTTGCCTCCTTTGATCCTGTGGTGACAGCTGCTGAAGTTGGTGCTGTATGTGATCCATCATGTCAGATGAGTCTCTTCATTACCCATCTAGGCTTGCATTGTTTTCTGGAAAGACACAGCATACCCTCGTCCCCTTGTTAATAGTGGATCTGGTCCCTTCCATTGAACTGTCAATACATCCTTCCACCAAACTTTGACTGAAGTGGTGTCTCATTTTACCTTTAAAAAAATATCTGTCAGCAGCAGACTGCCCATCAGTGCCACAGTTCAAAAAATGTATATAAGACATTATTTAATCTTCTTATAGGGCTATTCCAATATTCCCCTGTTACTACCCTTTTTTGTTTTTCTAAATAAAGTTTTAAAGTTTGATGTTTTCTTTCTATTATGCTTTGGCCTTGAGCATTGTAAGGAATGCCAGTAGAAAGGTTGATAGAATAAAAGGAACAGAAATGTAAAAAACAAAAAAAACTTACTTGTGTAAGCTGGAGTATTTTCTATTTTAAACTGTTTAGGAGGTCCACAAAAAGCAAAACAATGTAATAAATGATGGATAACATGTTTTACCGCCTCACCTGTTAAGGCTGAAGCCATAATGAATCCAGAATATGTGTCTACTGTAACATTTACAAAAGATTGTTTTCCAAAAGAAGGTACATGGGTGACATCCATTTGCCAAACATCATTGGGTTGAAGCCCACAAGGGTTTAAGCCATAATGTGGCAAAGGAAGATGCACACTGTAAGAAGAACAGTTTTTTTAAATTATTATTTGTCTAACCTATTCTCTAGTAAGTTGAAATTGTTTACATAAACTAGCACTATTTTGATGAAAAGAAGCATGTGATTGGATAGCTTCCCATCCAGGAAGACAGAGTTTTTCATTTGCTTATTTATTTCCTTGAGTGAGAGGGTCCACCAAAGGGGTATGGGCTCTCATGTGTGTGATGTAAATGAATGAAAGTACTCACATACTGCCTTTTGTAAAGTAAAAAAGAGTGTTAATAATTCTTCATTAGATATATATCTAATCTTGCCAGTTTCAATACGAGTAAGCAAATGAACCACATAGTAGCTTCACTCACATTAAGTGGTTGGCACAAGAAATGCTGAAGAACAAGTAAAACAGCATAAGCCTCTGCCTTTTTTGCTTCCTTAACAGCCCTAGTAGCCTATTTAGAATCTTGGTTCGCATTGTCATAAGCCAATTGCTTAATTAAAATATTAGTGGCAGTGTTATCACTAACACTCTGAGTCACTGCTACACTTAACCTATCCACAAATTGTTCAAAGAGTTCTATAGGTCCTTGTATAATTTTTGTGAAGCTAGAATTATTAGCTTCTTTTGCTGGTAACTTAGACCACGCCTGAGAAGCTGTGGCTGATATCTATTAATATGCTTGTAAAGGAAAGTTAATTGAGTTGTGACCTCTAAAAACTCTCCATTACCAGAAAGCATTTTAAAACTAATGGCAACACTATGTTGCTGATTTCTCATACTTTGCTCTGTACAAAAATCATGAAAACACATTTTCCACATCAAATAATCTCCTCCCTCTAATGGAGTTTTAGGCAGAATATACCATTCATAAGGACATAAAACTTCCTGAGTAATGGTTTCTATTAAAATTTTTACAAATGGTGCCATTGACCCATAGGTGGCAGCAGCTTGTTTCCAATATTTAAGAGTTTTAAAAGAAAATGTTTTATGTCCTCACACTGGTTGATTAGTCTGCAGGGCTACATACTCTGTTAAAGGAAAAACATGTTTCAATTCTAATGGAATGTCCTCATCCTTTATCCATGCCTTTTGAGCCATTGCTTGTATAGGTGATAAAGGAGGCATGGTGGATGATAAACAGTTAACTTGCTTCCCTGAGGGAGAAAAAGGTTAAAAGGTGGAGGAGAACAAGTGCTAGCAGGCATGGTTGCAGCTGAAACAGCCTGATTTAAAAACAGATTTAAAGAAGACTTTGCCTGACCTAAAAATGGATTTAAGGAAGGATATAACTTCTCTTTATTAACTTCTGAGGGTTCAGTTTCTAACTTATGTTTATCTATTTCTTCTTGTAATTTTGAATCTGTGTCTACATTTTTCTCCTTTCCCACTTTAGGATCTATGACCACATTATTCCCTTATCTAATTCTAAACACAGCTTTTAAATACTACAAATAGAAAAAATATGCTCTGGAAAATCCTCTGGCCCATGTTCTTTTAAACGTTCATTTATTTGTTGACAAATGGCTTCCCAAGCTGTTAAATCAATGGTTCCTTCTTGAGAAAACCAAGGGCAACAATGATCTACACATTGTAAAATATCCTCTAACTCTTTTTTTCGGAAGGAAGGTTGGGCAATCCTACTTCCGTAGTGATACTGCCTCGGAAACCCAAGGAGGGGTCGCTATGAGTCGGGGCCG
>NW_006922219.1:741646-744074 GCF_000298275.1 Orycteropus afer afer | reverse complement strand
AACAACAACAACAACAACAACAACTCTTTTTTACACACTGAAAAACCTCTAGCTTGAACTAATGCCTTAAGAACAGAAATATAACAATCCATTTCATGAGTTCCTGAATTCCTCATGTCAGCCTGGTTTAAAGAAAACTTACTTAATTCACCCACACTCATCCTTTTCTGTTACAGAGCTCTGCTTTCTTTCAAGTGGGGTGTCCTCTCAAGGCCTGCTGCTGCTCCACTTCAAATCCCTCTTTGGGCACCAATTGCTACGTCCAGCAAAACCACACAGGTTACAAAATGAAGCAACATGAAAGCATTAACGGTTTTTTAAAAGAAATGGTGGCCAGGCAGATGCCCTGCGTATTCTGCGACAGTGACCCCTGATGCATCTATCCTGCTTTATTTACGCATAAGCACACAATTACATCATTATTCTTGATATTTCCTTGAAACAATGAAGTATCCTATCAAATATTCTTCTACAATAAAATTAAGTATTTCTCTATAACAATCCATTATTAAATAAAAGTTAAAGTTTTACTCTTTCCAGTACCCAAAGGCATTTTCCCATATCTAAATGTATTGGATAGTTAATTAGGTTAATATCTCTTAGAGGATTAGCAAATAAGCACTAAAATGCATCATTCTAAAACATAATATCATTGTTAAGGTACATGATTCTAAAGAATTGTTTCTAAGGTATACTATTCTTAGGGCAAAACATTATCCCAGGGAAACAGATTAGCAAACATTTTGCTGGGGCAACATTGCACTCCAGGAACACAAAGCTGGAGCCAAGCAAACATTCAACTGTAAGAGAGGCCTTGCCTTCTCTTAGCTGTTGTTAGAACATGTGCCTTACAATCATGTCCTTTTTTGGTGGTCTTTTTCTTGGTTTCCAACGGTTGCTACATGGGGCTGGGCCTGATCCTGAGCACCTAGGAGATCAGCTCACTGTACAGCCACAGCTACTTCTAGGCATACCTACAGGCCCCACAGCTAAGCCAGACCACCCCAGGCTGGGTGCACAGCAAGAAGTCTTGGGGGATTAAAGTCACTTTGTGACAAAAAAAGAAGAAGAAGAAGACCATAGTTAACATATAACTATTTTTAATGGTAGAAGACCTGGTTGGAATTTCAAAAGTAATGTGATGCTAAATAAAGCCAATAAAAAGTTTTAGATAAAAGTATTTCTACATATAATGATTAACCTTATTATTTTAAAGATTTTTGATATAAAATATAATATTCATGAAACACAATATTAAATAGGATATATCAATGTATTAGAATTATTAAATCTTAAATGTCTGTATAAAAATCAAAAACCAAACTCACTGACCTGGAGTCAGATCCAACTCATATCGACCCCTCCTTGGATTTCTGAGCTGGTATCACTATGGAAGTAGATTGCCCAATCTCCTTTCTGAGGAGTGGCTGGTGGGTTTGAACCACCAGCCTTCTGGTTAGCAATAAGAAGCTGTAGGCACTATGCCACCAGAGTTCCCAAACATCTATATAGCAGTAAAATTTCTACAAGAAAATTATGTGAATTGATTAGTTAAAACCATTGGTTTTAGTAATACTAGATTTAAAAGAAACAAAGTTGCAATAAAGCTAGTAATTGAAATATAAAATTATGACAATATTATGTATTAATTATCTGATATTAGACAAAAATTACTGACATATGAATTAACCCTAAAGAAAAATTGACATGTTTCTTGACTTGGGAACATGTCCTCTAATTCATAATATAAAAAATAAACCTTATTGTATTCTTCTTTTATATAAAACAAAACCAATACTTGTGTGGATTTTTATGAAATTTTAATGTTTTCAGGAATTTATATAAGTCAGTGAGAAACAATACTTGAGTTATTTAATTAAAGATGTTAAAGGTAAACTTTTTTTTTTTTTTCCCAAAGCCAAGTGGATTGTTTCTTAATCAAGGATATAAAAGTTAGCATAAATGGAAACCACAGGACTTTTGCCTGGTAGGCAGTTTACATAGAAAAAAATAACTTGTATGTTACAGGTGAAAGCAATAAGCAGTAATCCAAAGAAATAAGACTATCAAAATTGAGTAAATTTTGGGGTTTTTTAAGAAAACATAGCTTTTTTAATTTAGGAATTTTGTTGAATCTCTGCTTTTGAAGTAAAGAGGACAAATAATGAAATTAACTCTTTAATCAAATATTTCAAGAGAATTTTTTTTATTTTAATATCAAGAAACTGAAATCTTTGATAATTGACATTAAAGCTATTAATAATTTATTAAGCTAACAAACGTTAACCAGATGGAGAAACTTTTTTCTGTGGCAAAAAAAGAAAGCCTATAAATTTTAATCATTAATAGCCATTAAAAAGATTTTAAGACTAGTGGGTTACCTAAAAGTTTCAAAATCAATTTATGGATATATATATATTATAAAACA
>NW_006922219.1:740974-741441 GCF_000298275.1 Orycteropus afer afer | reverse complement strand
TTTTTTAATTGTGATTTGGGTGAAAATTTACAGAGCAAATACACTTTCCAAACAGCAGATCACATACACTTTGTCTCATGACATTCATCACAATTTAGCATAATGCAACATATTCTCTCCCACTTCCTCCCGATAGGTACTACTTCCCTGTGTCCATTCCTCCATGCACTCTAACCCCCTGAGCTGTCTCCCTGTGCCTGAGCAGCCCTTCTTTCTCTCATGCTTGTTCTCTCCAAGGAGTGTATCTACTTCAGGTAAATACTTAACTAGTATGCCTGTCTACTGCTTGACCGGAAGCCACAGATGTGCATTCAAATCCAGACCTGAAGTGCAGCTAGGGGCCATAGTCTCAGTGGTTCCACCAGGCTCCATCAGGCCAGCAAACCTGTTCCCCACTTTTCTTTTTCTCCAAATAATTTTGAGTTTTGTTCCACATTGTTCCCTCTGTCTATCCAGGATCTCCTACA
>NW_006922219.1:733852-739182 GCF_000298275.1 Orycteropus afer afer | reverse complement strand
GGATTTTATCAAATGCTTTTTCTGCATCAATTGATATGATCATGTGGTTCTTCTCCTTTGTTTTATTTATGTGGTGGATGATGTTGACTATTTTTCTAATGTTGAACCATCCTTGCATACCTGATATGAACCCCACTTGGTCATAATGAATTATTTTCTTGATATTGTTGCAGTCTATTGGTTAGGATTTTGTTGAGGATTTTTGTATCTATATTCATGAGGGATATTGGTCTGTAGTTTTCCTTTTGAGTGATGTCTTTGCCTGGTTTTGGTATCAAGATTATGCTTGCTTCATAAAATGAGTTTGGGTGGATTCCATCCTTTTCTATGTTTTGGAATAGTTTGAGTAGGACTGGCATCAGTTCTTCTCTGAATTTTTTGTAGAATTCTCCGGTAAGACCATCTGGTCCAGGACTTTTTTTAGTTGGTAATTTTTTGATGACCTGTTCAATTTCTTCTTTTGTGATGTGCCTGTTCAACTTTTCCACATCAGTCTGTGTTAGTTTAGGTAAATGGTGTGCTGACATAAATATATCTTGATCAGAACAAAATTATTTTCATTAATTCCTAGAAATATGACAACTATTTAATTTCTATTTAAGTGCTTATTTATTATTAAACTGATTAGACTAAGTTATTTGAACAAATATTATAATCTATTTAATAATACAATCTGAAGATAAGAAATTGTTACTTTTCTATAATTCTGTATTGTGTGCTTTATGGGATCCTTTAGAGAAACAAACTAGAGCAATTTATCATTTCAAACCCTTATTATATTAATCAAATAATCAATTTTGAGTATAAATGCACTTTTTAAAAAGACCAAAAACTTCCCACAAAAAAAAAGTCCTGGTTTTGATGGCTTCACTGGAGAATTTTACCAAATATTCAGGGAACAGTTAACACCTATACTACTCAAGCTGTTCTAGAACATAGAAAAAGATAGAATACTCCCAACCTCATTTTATGAAACAAGCATAACACTAATACCAAAACCAGAGAAATAGAAAGGAAAACTACAGACCAATATCCCTAATGAACATGGATGCAAAAATCTTTAACAAAATTCTAGTCAACAGAAGCCACAGTAATCAAAAAAAAAAAGTGTGGTATTGGTACAATGATAGACAGATAGACCAATGGAACCGAATCAAAAGTCCAGATATAGACCCATCCGTCTATGGACAGCTGATCTTTGACAAAGGTCCAAAATCCATTAAAGGGGGAAGAGACAGCTTCTTTAACAAATGGTGCTGGCAAAACTGGGTATCCACTTGCAGAAAAATGAAACAAGACCCATACCTCACCCCATACACAAAAACTCAAGCTGGATCAAAGACTTAAATGTAAAACCCAAAACTATAAAATTCATTTAAGATAAAATAGGGGCAAATCTAGGAGCCCTAATATATGGCATATAGAGACTATCAAACATAACCCAGAATGCACAGGAGGTAGAAAAGAACCTAGATGATTGGGACCTTCTAAAAATTAAATTCTTATGTGCATTGAAAGGCTTTGTCAAAACAGTAAAAAGGGAACCTAACGTTTGGGAGAAAATATTTGCCTATGACATATCTGACAAAGGTCTTATATCTTAAATCTATAGAAAACTTCAACACCTCAACACCAAAAAGACAAACAACCCAACTCAAAAATGGGCAAAAGACTTAAACAGACACTTCACTAAAGATGACATGCTGGCTGCCAACAAACACATGAGGAATTGCTCATGAATTTTAGTCATTAGAGAGATGCATATAAAAACAATGATGAGATATCATCTCACTCCAGCAATAATAGCAAAGTTCAATAGGACAGAAAATAACACATGCTGGCGAGGTTGTGGAGAGATTGGAACTCTTGTGCACTGCTGGTGGGATTGTAAAATAGTACAACCATTGTGACAAATGGTATGGAATTTCCTTAAAAAATTGAAAATAGAAATACCAAATAGAAAATTGACCCAGCAATTCCATTACTAGGAATATATCCTAAAGAGGTGAGAGGCAGGGCATGAATAGACATATACACACCTATGTTCTTCACAGCACAATTCACTATAGCAAATAGATGAAAACAACCTAAATACCCATCAAAGGATGAATGGATAACCAAATAATGGTACATTCACACAATGGAATATTATGCTACATTAAAGAACAATGAAGGATATGCAAATCATCTCACAATGTGAATGAACCTGAAGGACACTATGCTGAGTGAAATAAGTCAATCGCAGAAGGACAAATACTATGTGAGCCCATTACTGTGAAAAGACAAAGAAGGGTTTGCTTAAGAAAGGGAACTTACTTGTAGGTTACCGGGCTGGGAAGGGAAGGGGGGGATTAATTTCAGGTTGGTTGGAAGCCACACACTGATGTAGGTAAGGGGAGGGATGGTATAGAAAGAGTCTGTGACCACCATGATAACACTAGGGAAAGGGAGGACACCGAACTGTACACATAAGATACAGACAACAGACGCTAATATCAACTAGTACATCCACAATACTGCATTACCATTAACACCAAATACCAGGCTACAGATAAACACATAAACATCTGAGAATATCAGATCAGAGTTAGTGAACAAGATTATACTCTAGACCAAGGTTAGATTCAGCTGAGGATAATCTTGCATATATACCAGTGATACAAAATACCTGCAATCCTTACATAAACAACAGAAAACAGACATAGAGTAATCCCTCACAGACAGCCAGAAACTGTGGGAGAGAGTTAAAATGGATCTACCAACTTAGGACCATTAGCACTAGGGAGCACCATACTCAATTGGCACAACAAAATACATTAAAAATCTTGTTCTTTATCCTACATTGGTGAGTTGTGACTGTGGTCTTAAAAGCTTTCAAGCAGCCATCTAAGATGCAGCTAATGGTCTCCTATCATTGGAAGCAAAGAAGAGTGCAAAAAACCAAGGGCATCTGGAAGCAATCAGCCCTAAGCTATGATGGATCTGGAGACCAGGAGAATTAGATGGTGCCCAGCTACCAATGCCAACCACTCAGGAAAGGATCAAGACTAGAGATCCAGGATAGAGTGGGAGGAAAAATGTAGAACAAAATCCAAAACACAGTAATGACCAGAATTACTGGTCGGATGGAGTCTGGTGAGACTCCCAATACTATGGCCCTGGGATACATTTTGGGCCTGGAATAAAACTCAAAACAAAAAATAAAAATAAAAAATAAAAAGACTTAATTTATATTTAATTTTTCTCAATGTAGCTGTTGAAAGCTCAATTCACAAGAAGGAGTTTTTTGTTTGTTAGTTTTTTCCTTTTTATCTTAAAAACTCTTATGAAAGGAAAACCCAACAAAATTCAATCATGGTATTCTGAAAAACTACAGAGGCTCAGACACAAAGTGAAACAAAAAAAGAAACCACATGACTTCACCATGCTCATACAATATCACATAAAACAATCAGTGTAGCTTCTTAAATATATACAATAATTCTTTGCAGAAAAATTAGTTCTTAGAAAAACTTAGTAATTTGTAAGATTTTCAGATGGAGTAAGTGACTTTATTCAGACCCTTTGGCTTAAACATTAAACAAAGAAACAAGCAAAAATTCTTAAACAGAATAATTCAAATAAAGACTTGTATGTTTTTTAAAAGTGGTCTCTGAAGTTTTAACTTACTTTTGAATTGGAACCACAAGCCAGCATATTGGTAAGGGGAAATCTTACTTATAAGGATGCTAAGCTCTTACTTGGAAACTTTGGGTTTGTTGTTGTTGTTGTTTTAAAACTTGATTCATTCTGTTGGCTAGAGACCTACTGCCTAAATTATACTAGTCTTTCTAACTGAGAGGTAGTTTAAAATTTTTATTGATCTCTTTTGGAGGACTTAATATATTATTTTTTGAAACAGTAGCCTATTGAATTTGTTTATTCAGGAACTTTTATTTAATTTTAGTTTACTTTTTCTTTTGCTGCATGGGAAAATCAATTTAGAAATATCAGAGAATCACCAAAATGGTCACTGATTCTCCCGCACACTCACTATTGAGAGAATTTCAACCCAATAGAAAAACAAAGGTCTGAGGACCAAAACACTTATTCAAAAATTGACAGGGATCTCAGAGGGAGTTACCCCTTATTGCCCTTAGAACTGACATTCCCTACACATAGAAAAATATGCAGAACTTTCTCAAGACACATCATAGAAGAACTAGATTTCTCAAGACCTAGACAGTGATCTCTAGCAATGTCCAGTAGAGGGTGAGGCTCTCAAGAGAATTATAAACAAATGTCACCACTTATAAGAATTTTAAAATACCTCACATCTTGTGAGAATTACAGTTACAGAAATTACAGAATATACACACCTGCAAAACTTATATGAAACAACCATGCACAGAGAAATACTTAGAGGCTGACTGGAAGCATTGAATTCAGTTTCTTCTCTGAGTAAGATGAGGAAGAGTATTACTTTTGGTTTTTCAGAGTTGGAGCAAGTCATGAAGACTCGAAGAAACCTAATAGTATTCCCTACAATGCCAACCTTGACATCCTCTACAGCCACATCCACAATAGCTATTTTGTGCACAAAACCTGAGTCCAACAGGAGAGAAAGAAAGAAAGAAAAACAGATTCTACCATAAACTGGTGAGTCTCGACACAATGATGTGAAGGCTAAATCTGAGAAGTCAATCACTGAGAGGTCCCCCAAAATATGTTGAGATCACAGAACCCAAAAGGTTCCAATTGGCAAGCATTAATTCCCCAGATGTTTGGAGGACGTGCCACAGGAGATTCTCCATTAGATCCCACTTTTGACAACAAAATATACTAGAATTGAAAAAAAAAAAAAGTTGTATTAAAGGTAAAATTTTACAGTTTATTGTAGAAATGAAAGTACAGTTCAAACTGAGGAACACAAAGTGAAAGAAATTCACTAAAGCTTCAGAGAGCTGTTTAGTTTCAGACTGCTAAAAACACCAAAACCACAAGCAGAAGGTTACAGCTAAAATGGGTGTGATTAGTTCACATTTAAAGAGTTGAAGGGGAAGCTAGAATAAGGTTATGGAAAATACAGGGCTTTGTAAGGGTCCAGGTACAGGTTAGAAAAACATTTTCCTTTTCGGTGAGTTAAGGGACACCTTCTGAGAATTAGCTAACCACTAAGGGCACATACTTAACCACTACCCCAGCTGAGGGAGCTCTGGTAGCATAGTGGCTAAGACACTTGACTGCTCACCAGAAGGCAGGCGGTTCAAACCCACCAGCCACTCCTCGGAAGGAAGGTTGGGCAATCCTACTTCCGTAGTGATACTGCCTCAGAAACCCAAGGAGGGGTC
>NW_006922219.1:723541-733752 GCF_000298275.1 Orycteropus afer afer | reverse complement strand
GGGCCGACTCGACGGCAAACAACAACAACAACAACCCCAGCTGAATAAGCAGACAAGCTACAACAAAGAAACAAGGAACCAACTGAAACAGATACAAAAGATAATCCTGGACCTTGAGTTTAGAAGGGAAGGATAAAGCATGGATAAAATACCAACTAGTAGAAGAAACTGAATGGAAACAGCAAATGAAACAATTGGAGCTGTGGAATGTCAGCTGGTCTGATCATGCAGTCATTTTGCATATTTGCAAGTGGCATTCTGATCCAGGCAGCAACCTGATAATAATAAGTTATGCTTGGCAAGGACTTAATGGACAACCACACTGGTGGGTGATGACCAGAAAGGTGTGACATTCCATTTGCTCCCCTTGTATCCCATACCCTACCAGTATATGGGGTATGGCTATCACCACCCCTCACCTTCTGGGCTGGCAGGAATTTCATCCTGGACTAGGAGCCCTGCTACCAGCTGCCTTCCAGGCAGGCAGGAACTGGTCCCAGGACTAGGTGCCCTATTCTGAGCCACCTTTTGAGCCAATGGGAACTTTTTCTGAGACCAGGTACTCTACACACTGCCAGCTCTGGAGACAGCAGGAAGTTTTTTGGGGAATGAGACTCTGTACCCAGATAGTTACTTTTTTAGACAGCAAGAATTTTGTCTGGGATGAGACACCCTGCCCACAGCTGCTTTTTGAGTCAGCGGGAACTCCTTCTGGAATCAGGTGCCTTGCAATCACCTTTTAGACCGGCAGGAACTTTTTTTGAATCCAGGTGCCTGGCCTCCGTACAACTTCCAGGCCAGGAGGAATGCATATGGAATCAGGCAGCCTGCCCCCAGTTGCCTCCTGGGAAGATAGGAACTAATTATATGATCAGCTGTCTTACTCTTAGCCACCTTATTTGGCTGACAAGAACTATTGGTAGGAACAAGTGCCCCTACACAAACCCCCTTTGGGGAAGAAGGCAAGAACTTTCTCTGAGAGAAGTGGTCTTGCACCCAGCTGCTCTTTGCTACAATAGAAACTTTCTGAGACCAGAACCTTGTCCCCAGGTACTTTTTGAGCTATCAGGAATACCTTCTAGAACTTTGCTTTCAGCCATCATTTCAGCTGTCAGGAACTTTTTCCTTCTAGATCCTTCAGAACTAATACCAGGACCAGATGCCTTGCTTTCTTTAGCCTAGTTGGATGGTATGAACATAATCTGGGTGCCCCATATTTTTTGTGTGTGTTTTATTTATTTTTTTCCCCTTATTCTTTTCATTGTTTTATTTATTATTTCCCTTCCCTGGTTCTTGTTTTTGTTTTTTCTTTTCCTGGTTCCATTCTTTTCTTCTTTGTCCCTTTGCAGTCTTCCTTTTGCATTGCTTTTCTTTTTGCATTTCTCTTATTTTTACTTTACTATTCTTTTTATCTTGCTCTCTTTTCTCTTCCACCTTTCCCAGATATTTTTTCTTTTTCTCTTTTTGTTTTCATTTATTGTTTTTCTTCTTTTTGTGGTTGTTGTTTATATATGCTGTTTGTGTGATTTTTTTTCTCTAGTTTTTATTTTTCAGTGTTTTTGTTTTGTATTGTTATTCCACTGATTAGGAGAGAGCAACCATACTCACATGACCCAAATACATCTCACTGTAGCCACACCCACTGGGTGAGGGTCAACATCTGCTTCTAAATCAACTGATAAACAGTAGACAATAGCCAATACCATCTTGACTTGCCTTTAATTGCTCTACATGAACAGCTAAAGAGATCTATTTACACATTCTCATCTTAATATCACTCTCACCAGGAGACAAGTATTGAGTTTGGTAGTACAAAAAGGGCAGGGAGGCCACATCTCCTGACCTCCTCTAACCCCACAGAAGGAAGACAGAATCACTATCAGCAACCTATTCCTGCAAGGCCAGACATGCAACCTCCCTCCAACTCTTTCACCAACCATTCCTCCTGAAGCACCCACCACCTCTCTCCTGGGTTCGATAATTTGCTGCAGTGGCCACACAGAACTCACAGATTATGGGGTTTATTAGGGAAGCACCAGGCTACAATTCAAGTTCAAGAAAAACACTCAGTCTCTCTCCCAGCCCACCATCTCTCAGCCAAGTCTCTCACAGTCTCTCTCCCAGCAGTGTGTGTTCCTTGGTGTTTCATTCAGCAATGTGTGTCTCTTGAGTCTCTTTCCCAGCAGCACTTGTCTCTCAGGAGTCCCTGTCTCTATCAGCAGCACATCTTCATCAACCAGTAGTCAGAGAGAGAGAGAGAGAGAGAGAGAGAGACTTCTTCTGCCTCTAGGAGGCCTTCTTTTGAGGCTGGCAGAGTGGCCAAACTAACCAATCATAACATCAGAATTCTAAGCACCTCAGAGAGAGCAGGAACCTCCCAGAACATTTCTTTATGTTGCGCCCAACAGAAATACCCCAGGTGGATAACTTTTACAATCAGGAGCTCCTCAGTTCCTCACAGCAAATTCCACCACAGAGTTTACAAAGACTAATGGCTAAAAAAGCCACATTAAGTAATTTACTACACTGCAGGTAGTTTGCTACCAAACTAGAGAACAGAGTAGCACACCATCCATGCACACTTGGACATAGAATAAATAAATAAATGGAAAAGAAAAATATGAATCACACCAATATACAGTCACCAATTAAATGGCATGACAACATCTTGTAGACAACTGACAATCCAAGTTCACCCAAAGAAGCAAGATAAAATAGGACAAAAAAGTGACCAGAATACAGAACCAGAAAACCTCCATGAGGAAGTGGCTTTGGAACTACCTAGTAAGGATTTCAAAATAATTACATTTAGGTATCTTCAATGGATTAAGAAACAAATTGAGGAAAACAGTGAAAAATCAAGGAAAATTCTGATAGTATTAAGGAAAACATAGATAAAATTCTGGAATAATTTAGGAAAACAATACAAGAACAAGCTGACAAAATAAATGAAAAATTAGAAATCATACAAAAACAGCGCACAAAAATCCAGAAGACTAATATGATTTCAAAAATAGATAGCATGTTGAAAAGAACAGAATTGAATCAATGAAAGAATGTTGTTGTTGTTGTTATGTGCCGTCGAGTCCGCACCGACTCATAGCAACCCCTCCTTGGGTTTCCGAGGCAGTATCACTATGGAAGTAGGATTGCCCAACCTTCCTTCCGAGGAGTGGCTGGTGGGTTTGAACTGCCAGCCTTCTGGTTAGCAGACAAGTGCCTTAGCCACTATGCTACCAGAGCTCCTAATGAAAGAATAGTGATACTGAAGACAAATCTCTCAATACTACTTTGTTAAGGGAACAATCAAAAATAATTTTTTTTAATGAACAGTCTAATATTTACATGGGACACTATCAAGATCAATAACTTACATGTGACTGGTATTCCAGACCAGGAAGAGACAAATAAAGCCACAGAGAAAATTGCTGAAGATTTGTTGGAAGAGAACTTTGCTAATGTGATGAAAGACAAGGATATGTATATAAGAAGTTCCACAAAGCCCAAACAAGATAGACTCCAAAAGAAAATCACTGAGATATATCATAATAAAGCTTTCCAAAATGGAAGAAAAAGAAATAATCCTGAAAGCAGATTAAACTCACAAAACTTACAGCCGTCAAGTTGGATCCAACTTATAGCAATCCTTCCTTGGGTTTCTGAGGCATTATCACTACAGAAATTGAATGTCCAACCTGTCTTCTGAGGAGTGGCTGGTGGGTTTGAACCTCCAGACTTCTGGTTAGCAGTCAAATGCCTTAGGCACTATACCACTAGGATAACTAATAAGACTTAATTCTGATTTCTCAGGAGAAACCATGAGGGTGAGAAGGCAATGGAATTACAAATATTAAACGCTTGAAGAAAAAAATGCTAACCAAGAATTATATACCCAGCAAAACTGTCCTTCAAATATAATGATGAAATTAGTACATTTCCAGATAAGCAGAAATTAAGAGAATTTGTTAAAACCAGATAAAACCTGACAAGAGATGCTAAAAGGAGTCCTTCAAACAGAGAGGCAAAAATAGCAGACAAAAAACTGATGTTTAACACACAAGAAAACATAACCCAGAAACCAATCCAGATAGAGAAGTATCCAAAGTACAATAAATTTACAAGACCGTAAACAGGGAACCAGAGACATCAATTGGTAAATGAAGAAAACCACAAACCAAAAAAGGGAATAATGTAGGCACAGAACTTCCAAATAGGAAGAAGTCGGTAAGATTTAGAGATAGAATAGACTGTTTAAAACTTGAGAGGAATATAATATATCACAGAGTAACCTGAAAGAAAAATAATAAACATTCTCATCAAAATAAAAAAGTGGGAAGTCACTATTATTGTTATTGTTAGATCCCCTCGGGTTGGCTCCTACTCATAGTGACCCAATGCACAACAGAACAAAACACTTCCCAGCCCTGCACCATCCTCACAATCTTTTCTGTCCTTGAGCCAATCATTGCAGCCACTGTGTCAATCTATCCTGTTAAGGGTCTTCCCCTTTTTCATTGACCCTCCACTTTACCAAGCATGATATCCCTCTCCGGGGAATGGTCCCTTCTGATAACATTACCAAAGTGGGTGAGACAAAAATTCTGCCCATTCTCACTTCCAGGGAGAGTTCCAGTTGCACTTCTTCCAGGAGAGATTTATTCATTCTTCTGGCAGTCCATGGTATTTTCAGTATTCTTCACCAATACCAGACAATTCAAAAATGTTAATTTTTCTTTGGTCTTCTTTATCCATTGTCTAGCTTTCACATGCATATTAGGTAATTGAAAATACCATGGCTTGGGTTAGGCATACCTTAGTCCTTAAAGTGACTTCTTTGCTCTTCAACACTTTAAAGATCTTTTGCAGCAGATTTGTCCAATGCAATATACAATGTCTGATTTCTTGACTGATGCTTCCATGAGTGTTGATTGTGGATTCAAGTGAAATGAAATCTTTGACAACTTCATTCTTTTCTCCACTTATCATGAAACTCTTTGTTGGTACAGTTGTGAGGATTTTTGTTTTCTTTATGTTGATGTGTAATCCATACTACAGACTACAGTCTTTAATCTTCATCAGTAAGTGCTTCAAATTTTCTTCACTTTCACCAAGCAAGGTTGTGTCATCTGCATATAGCAGGTTGTTAATGAGTCTTCCTCCAATCCTGATGCCACAGACTTCTTCACATAGTCCAGTTTCTCAGATTATGTGCTCAGCATATAGATTGAGTAAGTCTGGTGAATGGATACAACCCTGATACACATGCTTCCTGATTTTAAGCCATAGAGTATGTTCTTGTTCACTTAAATGACAGCCTTTGGGTCTATGGAAAGATTACTTATGAGCACAATTAACTCTTCTGGAATTCCCATTCTTCTCAAGGTTATCCATAATTTATGATCCATACAGTTGAATGTGTTTGCATAGGCAATAACACAAGTAAAGATCTTTCTGGTATTCTTTCATTTCAGCCAGGATCAATCTAACATCAGTAATGATATTCCTTGTTCCACATCCTCTTTTGAATCCAGCTTGCATTTCTCAAAGTTCTCTGTCAATATACTGCTGCAACCTTTTTTTTAATTATCTTCAGCAAGATTTTACTTGTTTGTAATATGAATGATATTGTTTGATAATTTCCAGATTCTGTTGGGTATATTGTTGTTGTTGTTGTTATGTGCCGTTGAGTTGGATCCAACTCATAGTGACCCCTCCTTGGATTTCCGAGGTATCACTATGGAAATAGATTGCCCCATCTTCCTTCCAAAAAGTGGCTGGTGTGTTTGAACTGCCAGCCTTTTGGTTAGCAGTCAAGTGCCTTAGGCACTATGCTACCAAAGCTCCTGTTGGATATATATGCCCTTTATTTAGAATGGGTGTATATATTGATCTCTTCCAGTCATTTGGCAAAGTAGCTGTCTTCTAAATTACTTGGCATAGATGAATAAGTGCCTCCAGCACAGCATCTGTTTGTTGAGACATCTCAATGGGTATTCTGTCAATTCTTGGAGCCTTGGGTTTTTTTTGTTTTGTTTTGTTTTGTTTTGTTTTTGCCAATTCCTTCAATGCTGCTTCAACTTCTTCCTTCAATACCATGACTTCTTGATCATATGCCACCTCCTGAAACAGTTGAATATTGACCAGTTCTTTTTGGAATAGTGACTCTGCATATTCCTTCTATTTTCTTTTGATGCTGTCTGCACCATTCAATATTGTCCCCATGTTGCTGTTGTGGTTAGGTGCCATCATGCTGGCTCTGACTCATAGTGAAATTGCCCATAGAATCCTTCAATATTGCAACCTGGGGCTTGAATTTTTTCTTCGATTCTTTCAGCTTGAGAAATGCTGAGTGAATTTTTCCTTTTTGTTTTTCTAACTGCAGGACTTTGCATATTTCACTATAATACTTTACTTTGTCTTCTCTTACTGTCCTTTGAAATCTTCTATTCACTTATTTTATCTCATTATTACTTCCACTCAAGAGCAAGTTTCAGATTTTCTTCTGACATCCATTTTGGCCTCTTATTCCTTTCTTGTCTTTATAATGATGTTTTGCTTTCTTCATGTATGGTGTTCTTTATGTGATCCCATAATTCATATGATTTTTAGTCATTGGTGTTTGGTGCATCAAATCTCTTCTTCAGATGGTCTCTAAATTCAGGTGGGACACAATCAAGGTCCTATCTTGGCTCTCGTGGACTTTTTTTTTTTAATTTATTGTGATTTGGGTGAAAATTTACAGAGCAAATTCACTTTCCATACAGCAGTTCACATACACTTCGTCTCATGACATTGACCACAATTTACCACAATGCAACAACTCCCCCCTCACTTCCTCCCAATAGTTACCTCTTCCCTGTGTCCATCCCTCCATGCACTCCTGCCCCCTGAGCTGTCTCCCTGTACATAAGCAGCCCCTCTTTCTTCCATGTTTGTTCTCTCCAAGGGGTGTATTTACCTCAGGTAAATATTCAACTCACATACCTGTCTTTTGTTTGGTTGTAAGCCACAGGTGTGGGTTCAATTCCAGACCTGAAGGGCAAGTAGGGGCCATAGTCTCAGTGGTTCCACCAGGCTCTATCAGACCAGCAAACCTGGTCCCCCATTTTTTTCTCTCCAAATGATTTTGAGTTTTGTTCCACATTGCTCTCCCTGTCTATCCAGAATCTCCTTCATAGATTCCCTTCTGAGTGGTTGACAGTGGTAGCCAGGCACCATCTAGTTCTTCTGATCTCATAGTCATATAGACTGCAGATAAGATGGTGTACCAGTCACTAGGACTAATTGTTTCCATGAATTTTTGGTTTTCTTCACTCTTTTTTGCTCTGGATGAGGAGAGATCCATCATTGCATCTAGATGTCAGCTTGCAGCTTTTAAGATCCCAGTCTCTCCTCGCCAAAGTAGGAAGTGGAACAATGTTTTGTGTAGTATGTTATGCCAATTGAGCTTGATGTCTCCTGCGACTATGGTCCCTAGCTCTTGTGGACTTGTTTTAATTTTCTTCAGGTACTGCTTGAACGTGCATATGAGCAATTGATGGTTTATTCCACAGTCGGTTCCTGGTCTTGCTTGGTTGAAGATATTGAACTTCTCCATCTCTTCTTTCCACAGATGGAGTTTATCTGATTTCTGTGTATTCCATCTGGTGAGCTCAAGGTGTATAGCTACCATTTATGTTGTTGAAAAACAGATATTTGCAGTGAATAAATTGTTGGTCTTACCAAATTCTATCATGTGATCTCTGGTGTCATTTCTATCACCAAGGCCATATTTTCCAACAACCAACTATTCTTCTTTGCTTCCCACTTTTGCATTCCAATCACCAATAATGACCAATACACCTTAATTGCATGTTTGGTCAATTTCAGACTACAAAAGTTGGTAAAAAAAAAAAAAAAACGTTCAATTTCTTCATCTTTGGCTTTAGTGGTTGGTGTGTAAGTTTGACTAATAGTAGTATTCACTGGTCTTCCTTGTAGGTATATAGATATTATCCTATCACTGATAACACTGTCTTTCAAGAGAGAACTTGAAGTATTCTTTGTGACAATGAACACCCCACCACTCCTCTTCAAATTGTCATTTCTGGCATAATTGATCATACAATTGATTCAAAATGGCCAAAACCAGTCCACTTCACATCACTAATGCCTAACATATTGATATTTATGCATTTCATTTCATTTTTGGCAACTTCAAATTTTCCTAGGTTCACACTTCATACATTCCAGGTTATGATTATTAATGGATGTTTGTAGCTGTTCCTTCTGATTTTAAGTCATGCCCCATCAGCAAATGAAGGCTCTAAAAACTTTACTTCATCCACATCATTGAGGTTGACTCTATTTTGAGGAGGCAGCTCTTTCCCAGTCATATTTTGAGTGGTTTCTGACTTGAGGGGCTCACATCTTCTGGCACCATATCAGAAAATGTTTCAGGGCTATTCATAAAGCTTTCCAGTAATATTTCAGTGTTTAACTGCTATTCTTAAGGTTTTATGGGCCATTTCTTTGAGACATAATGACCCCTTCCTTCTTTCCAGTCTGTCTTAGTCTGGTAGCTCTGCTGAAATCTATCCACCATTAGTGGCCCTGCTGGGATTTGAAATACCAGTGTCATAGCCTCCAGCCTCACAGCTATATGCAATCCACCATAGTACAACAAACTGACAGACAAGTGGTGGTGACCGATGACTAGTGAAAAGGCACTAATGTTTAGAAAATCCAAAAGCAGTAGCAACAAAAGAAATGATTTTTAAAAAATCATAAACAAAATGGGCTCTGTACAGAAATTTATATCGAACAAAGAAATCAGTAACACCAACAAAAAAACTTAAAAAAATGACAACAATAAATTGATACTTGTCAATAATTACTCTGAATGTAAATGGATGAAATGCACCACTCAAGAGACAGAGAGTTGTAGAATGTATAAGAAAATATGACCTATCAAAATTTGTTCTAATAGAGACACACCTTAAGACAAAGATAAAAATAGACTAAAAAACAAAGGTTGGAATAAAAAAAATTCAGAAAATGGCAATCAAAAAACAACAGGAGTGGCAATATTAATTTTTTATAAAATAGACTTTAAGACAAAAACCATCGTAAGGGACAAGGAAGGATGCTATATAATGATTATATATATATATATATATATATAAAGGATCTATCGAACAAGAGGACGTAACCATAATAATTATCTATACACCCAATGAAAAAGCCCCAAGATACATAAAGCCAACTTTAACAGAACTGAAAAGACAAATAGATGACTCCACAGTAATACTAGGAGGCTTTAATATACCACTTTCAATGAAGAACATAACAACTAGAAAGAAATTCAACAGACACAGAAGAATTAAAAAATAAAATCATGTAATTTGACCTTATAGATGTGTACAGAGCACTTCATCCAACAACCGCACAATACACATTCTTTTCCAGCACATTTGGAACATTTTCCAGAATAGACCTCATGTTAGGCCATAAAGGAAGCCTCCATAAATTTAAAACATCAAAATACTGCAAAATAGCTTCTGAGATCTCAATGCTATAAAATTAGAAATCAACAATAGGAGGATTGAGGGGAAAAAACACAGACACCTGGAAACTGAGTGACATCGTCCTTAAAAAGTACTGAGTAATAGAATAAATAAAAAATGAATGTAAAAAATTCCTTGAATGAAGTGAAATTGAAAACACAACTTCCCAAAATTTTGAAGACACAACAAAAGCAGAGCTCAGAGGGCAATTTGTAACAATAAATGCACACATTCAAAATGAAGAAAGAGCCAAAATCAACACCTTAACCCATCTCTATCAATTAGGAAAAGAGTAGCAAAAGAAGCCTACAGTCATCAGAAGAAAAGAAGTAATAAAGATTCAAGTAAAAATAAATGAAACAGAAAAACAATAGAAAGAATCAACAAGGTAGGGAACTGGTTCTTCAAGATTAATAAAGTCCACAGGCTACTGGCAAATTTAACAAAGGAAAAGAAGAAGAAGATGCAAATAACATGAATAAAAAATTAAATGGGTGATGTCACAATAGAACCAGCTGAAATAAAAAGGATATCAGGGTACTATGAAGAAGTGCGGGAGCTCTGGTAGTATACTGGCTAAGGCACTTGACTGCTAACCAGAAGGCTGGTGGTTCAAACCCAACAGCCACTCCTCGGAAGGAAGATGGGGCAATCTACTTCCATAGT
>NW_006922219.1:704067-722533 GCF_000298275.1 Orycteropus afer afer | reverse complement strand
GGGATCGGGCAGTGTTTCGTTCTGCTGTGCATGGGGTCACTATGAGTCGGAAACAACTTGACGTCACTTAACAACAACTAACAACAACAACCAACAAAAAAAGTCCTGGCCCAGACTTTTTCACTGAACAATTCTACCAAAAACTCAGAGAAGAGCTGACACCAATCTTACTCAAACTATTCCGGAACATAGAAAAGGATAATGTTTGTGTGGACATAAATTTTCAGTACATTCATTTAAATACCTAGACAAGAATATGATCACTGGATCATATGGTAAGTGCATATTGGACTTCATAAGGGACTTCCAGCACTCAGTTCCTAACCGAAAGTACAGCAGATCAACCCACCAGTTGCTCCACCGAAGAAAGATGTACCAGTCTGCTTTCATAAAAATTACAGCCTTCGAAACTTTGTGGGCCATTTCTACTTTGTCCTAAAGGGTGGTTATGAGTCAAAGTCAACTCAATGGCAATAGGACCCAACTGTCCTCCAAAGTGGCTGTACTGATATCCCCAGAAGCAACAAATGAGAGGTCCTCTTGTTCTATATCCTTGTTAACATTTACTACTGTCAGATTTTTGTATTTTAGCCAATAAAATTTTTTGAGGGAGTTTTTTTTTTTTTCTCTCTCTCTTGTTACATGTTGTTGTTGTTATGTGCTGTTGAGTTAGCTCGACTCATATGGGCCCTATGTACAATGGAACAAAACAGTGCCAGGTCCTGTGCCAGTCTCACAATCCTTGATAGGCCTGAGCCCATCATTGCAGCCACTGTGTCAATCCATCTCCTTGAAGGCCTTCCCCTAATTCATTGACACTTTACCAAGCATGATATCCTTCTCCAGGGAATGATCTCTTCTGACAACATGACCAAAGTAAGTCAGATGAAATCTGGTCATTCTCACTTCCAAGGTGCATTCTGGCTGCACTTCTTCCAGGACAGATTTGTTCATTCTTTTGGTAGTCCATGGTCCCTTCAGTATTTTTCGCCAACACACAATTCAAAAGCATCAACTCTTCTTCAGTCTTTCTCATTCATTGCCAGCTCTTACATGCATATGAGGCAATTGAAAATACCATGGCTTGGATTAGGTGCACTTTAGTCTTCAAGGAGACATCTTTGCTCTTCAGCACTGGAAAGAGGTCTTTTGCAGCAGATTTTCCCAGTGCAATATGTTGTCTGATGTCTGGACTGCTGTTTCCATTGGTGTTGGTTATAGAACCAAGTAATATGAAAACTTTGACAACTTCACTCTTTTCTCCATTTATTGTAGTACTGTTTCTTGGTCCAGTGGTGAGAATTTTTGTTTTCTTTATTTTGAGATGTAATCCATACTGCAGATTGTAGTCTTTAATCTTCATCAGTAAGTGCTTCAAGTCATCCTCACTTTCAGCAAGCAAAGTTGTGTTATCTGTGTATCACAGGTTGTTAATGAGTCTTCCTTTTGTCCTGATGTCATGGTCTTCTTCATATAGTCCAGCTTCTTATATTATTTGCCCAGCATACAGATTAAATAAGTATTGCGAAAGATACAACCCTGAAACACTCCCTTCCTGATTTTAAATCATGCAGTATCCCCATGTTCTGTTTGAACGACAGCCTCCTGGCCTACATAAAGGTTCCTGATGAGCACAATTAAGTGTTCTGGAATTCCCATTCTTATACATATTATCCATGATTTGTTATGATCCACACAATTGAATGCTTTTGCATAGTCAGTAAAACGTAAGTAAACATCTTTCTGGTATTCTTTGCTTTGAGCCAAGATCCATCTGACATCTGCAGTGATATGCCTTATTCCACATTCTCTTCTGAATCCAGCGTGCATTTCTGGAAGTTCTCTGTCAATATACTGCTCCAACCATTTTTGCATTATCTTCAGTAAGATTTTACTTGCATGTGATATTAATAATATTGTTTGATAATTTCCACATTCTGTGGGATCACTTTTCTTTGGAATGGGTACAAATATGGATCTTTTCCAGTCAGTTGGCCAGTTAGCTGTCTTAGAAATTTCTTGGCATAGACAAGTGAGTACTTCCAGTGTGGCATCCATTTGTTGAAACATCTTAATGGGTATCCCATAAATTCCTGTAGCCTTCTTCTTTGCCAATTCCTCCAGTGCATCTTTGACTTCTTCCTCCAACATCATTGGTTCTTGATCATACGCCACTTCCTGAAATGGATGGACATCAACGTATTCTTTTTGGTACAGTGATTCTGTATTCATTCCATCTTCTTTTGATGTTTCTTGCATCTTTCAATATTTTGCCCATGGAATCTTTCGATATTGCAATTCTTGACTTTTTTCTTCAGTTCTTTCAGCTTGAGAAATGCCAAGTGTGTTCTTCCCTTTTGGTTTTCTAACTCCAGGTCTTTGCACATTTCATTATAATAATTGGCTTTGTCTTCTTGAGCTTCTCTTTGAAATCTTCTGCTCAAGTCTTTTATCTTGTCATTTCTTCCATTTGCTTCAGCTACTCTCCATTCCAGGGCAAGTTTCAGAGTCTCTTCTGACGTCCATTTTGGTCTTTTCTTCCTTTTCTGTCCTTTAAATTACCTTTTGCTTTCTTCATGGTGATGTTGTTGATGTTACCCAACAATTCCTCTGGTTTTCTGTCATTGGTGTTCAATGCATCAAATCTATTCTTTATGTAGTCTCTAAATTCAGGAAGGATATAATCAAGGTCATATTTTGGCTCTCTTGGACTTCTTTTAATTGTCTTCCACTTCAACTTGAACTTGCATATGAGCACTCGATGGTCTGTTCCACGATCAGTTCCTGGCCTTGTTTTGGCTGAAGACACTGAGCTCCTCCATCACCTCTTTCCACAGATGTAGTTGATCTGATTCCTGTGTATTCCCTCAGTTGAAGTCCACATGTATAGCTGCCATTTGTGTTGTTGATAAAAGGTATTTGCAATGAATAAGTTGTTGGTCTGCAAAATTCTACCATGCAATATTCAGTGTTATTTCTACCACCAAGGTCATATTTTTCAACTACCAGTGATTCTTCTTTGTTTCTAACTTTTGCATTCCAATCACCAGTGATAATCAACACATCTTGATTGCATGTTTGGTCAATCTCAAACTGCAGAAGTTGGTAAAAATCTTTAATTTTCTCATCTATGGCTTTGGTGGTTGGTACATAAATTTGAATAATAGTTGTATAAACAGGTCTTCCTTGTAGGTATATGGATATTATCCTGTAACTGTCAGCTTTGTACTTTGGAATAGATCTTGAAACATTCTTTGTGACAATGAATGTCATGCCATTCCTCTTCAATTTGCCATTTCTGGCATAGTAGATCATATGGTTGTGTTATTCAAAATAACCAAAACCAGTCAATTGCACCTCAGTAATGCCTAGGATATCAATCTGCATGCATTCCATTTCAGTTTTGACAATTTCAAATTTTCTTAGATTCAAACTTCGTACATTCCATGTTCCAATTATTAATGGATGTTTGTAGCTGTTTCTTCCCATCATGAGTCATGCCATATCAGCAAATGGATGTCCCAAAAGCTGTACTCCTTCTGTATCATTAAGATTGGCTTTACTCTGAGGAGGTAGCTCTTCCCCAGAAGGGGCTCATCTTCCAGCACTGTATCAGACAATGTTTTAGGGTTATTCATAATGGTTTCAAGTGATATATCAGACAGTGTTTCACTGCTATTCATAAGGTTTTCACTGGCCAATTCTTTGAGAAGTGGATGGTCCCTTCCTTCTTCTGAGTTTGTGTTAGTCTGGAAGCTCTGCTGATGCCGGTTCACCATGAGTGACCCTGTTGGTATTTGAAATACTGGTGGCATAGCCTCCAGCCTCATAGCAACACACAAGCCACCATAGTGTGATAAACTGACAGACAAGTAATTGTCATATAAGTGCTTTCAAAATTCCCAATTTTACCTCTAAGTCTACAATGGCTAAAAGATTTACACTCTAGCCTATATACAGAAAATATTTCCTGATTCCTGGTCTTGTGGATTATCTTTTCATTGAGGTTTCCTTCAGCACACAGTACTATAAATCAACTATCATGAGCTACATTTTCATGTGTCCTTTAAAGGAATAAATAATTATTTGCAATTTTTCTGTAAATTTTTTTGTTACTGTTTTCTGTAAATATGTTATATGCATATTTGATCTTTCATCTGCTTTGAAAAGTTTCTATCTTTAAATAAATAATTCCTTCTTATACAAGTACTATGTAAAGTTTTATTTTATTATTGCAAAATAATCTAGAAATTAACTTTAAGATAAAGATTCTGGGTCTCAACTGCTCTGAGACCAGAAGAACTTGGTGGTGCCTGGCTACCAGTATCACTCATTTTGGTCATGGCTTCAGTAGATAGACCCTGTTAGAATTGGAGAAAAACATAGAATAGAACACAAATTCTTAAGAAGTCCTGGCTTACTGGACCAGTTAAGACTAGAGGACTTCCTCAGATTACTGACGTGAGATACCCTTTAAACCTTAACCAAATCTCTCCGCTGAAGTAACCTTTAGTGAAATAACAGATTGGCAAATAAAGGATATTACCTGTGAGTATGATTTTCCATTATAAAACCATCTGTATGAGATCAAAGGTGAATGATTATTCTAAAGCAAGATGGCAAACTAGAGTACTACAAATGGAACAACCAGAATGTAGTTAAAGGGAAAGTTGACACCTTATGAAAACTGTAATAATGTCACTGAACAATTTGTGTAAAAATCAACAAATGGAAACCTAATTGCTGTGTAAATGTTTACCAAAACATAATCAATTTTTTTAATATGAACTTGTGAGCAGTCATCTAACGTACAACTATTCTCTCTCCCCATTTAGAACAAAGAAGAGTGAATAAAAATCAAAGATGCAAGGAAACAATCCAAAGGACTAAAGAACCACATGAACCCCAGCCTACATGACTCTAAGACCAGACCTGAAGGGTGTCCAGCTACCACTGCTGGCAACTCTGAATGAGATCTCAATAGGAGGTCTTGCATCAAGTGGGAGAAAAATGTGGAACAAAATTCAAATTCATAGAAATGACCAGGCTTACTGGTCTGATGAAGACTGGTGGGACTGTCAAGATCATGACCCTTTAAGATACTCTTCAAGCCAGGAACTGAACTCAATACCTGTGACTTAACTTTCAGCCAAATGATAGACCAGGCCTATAAGGGGAACAGGATACCAGGAGGGTATGCATTCATTAAAACAATCAAACATATGTCATCATGAAGGTATTATTTTCCCAGAGATAGAGCTAGGAAGACAGGAGAGGGTGGGAAGGAAGGCGGAAGAGAAATGGTGGATGTGGGGAAGAAGTGGGAAAAGTGCTGTTGCATTGTGAGGATTGCAGTGAATGTCACAAAACAGGATGTGGAGGGATTGCTTTATAAAACAAATTTTATAAAAAGGAAAAAGAAAGAAAATAATGGTATTTTTATGAGACATAAGTTGAAAATGAGCTCGATTAATATCTCTGTAATGGCCAAATGTAATTTTAAAGTAAAAATTAAAAGCAAAAGTAAAGTAAAAATAAAATAATAAAGTGAAGGTTTTTGAACCTCACTTTAAAAGTGCATTTTCTAACTGGCAAAAAGTCTTGAATCATTCTGAATATTTTTAATGTAATTTTTTAAAAGCTTCAATGATTTTGAGTTCTCTAAAGATTTAATTTACATTTTATTTCTTTCTCCATCATGAGTTTTTAAAGAAACATAAATCAATTTCCTTAAAGCCTCTTTCGACTGATTAATAGTAGCTATGTTCTGATTTCTTCAGTTTCTCCATTTCTAAATCTTTGTCATCCTTGCTAACCATATTTTATTTCTATGTTAAGTTGTTAAATGGACTTGAGCACATCTTTAGTGACTGAATCCTTATTCCAAAGCTAATTTAACTCAAAGCGAACTTTAAGATTTTCTTCCTTTCCATTCTTTTTCTATTTAAAATAGTGTCTATTTTAAATTCAAATTGTCTTAAGACCTAGAACTCCTGCTGTCTTGTTCTCAAGGATGGGCTCCACTAAAAATGACTCTAAATCTTCATATTCTTTTTTAGTTAAGTGTCCCTAGGTGTTACAAATTGTCAATGTGCTCGCCTCCTAACTGAAAGTTTGGCAATTTGAGTCAACCCAGAGACTCCTTACAAGAAAAGCTGGAAGAACAGTCATTGAAAATTCTCTGGAACACAATTCTACTCTGACACATGTGAGTTTGCCATGAGTTGGAATCAACTCAATGGCAACTGGAACTTTATCAAAAACTTTTTATTTGTCTTCAACTAGGGCAAAAACTCATGGAGTTCTTTATCCCCTATTTACATAAAAGTTTGCTCTTAACAATTAAAAAATACAAATGCACTTACAGCCATCTCCCATAGTAAGCCAAAGTAATCTGGAATGACTCTTATGTCCCCAGACATAATTGACATAGCCTCAGTCACTTTCTCTAGGACTTGTATGAAACAAAAGTCCAGCGCACCAGGCAAGTCCTCCATGGGCCCAGACCTGCCCTGGGGTTCCAGAACCCTCTTATTCCACAGCAAACAAAGGAATGTTCTCTTTGGAACCTAGATTAGAAACTGGCAACCAAGAGAGACTTTGAGTGAGGGTGATAATGGGGAAGGATAGATAGTGCTTCCCTAATATTTTCATGTCATGAAACATGTATAGTAGCAATGTACAAGACTACTCTTGGCCAAAGGAGATTAGACACAGAAATTTTGTACATCCTATGTATGGCCAAAAAATTTCAAAGTCTGAAAGGTTCAAAGTCTTTTGAAACATGTCGAATTCAGAGATGGTTGTCTGAGAAGCTAAGCTGTTAAGAGCTTACATGACTCCGTCAACATACAATGCTATCTTAATGTGAGCATTATCTTTATGAAGTCCAGTAGATCTAATCTTCAAAAAACTTCAAAGATCTCTCCACTCAGTAAACCATCCTTGTTGTTGTTTTCAGTAAGATCAGAAGTGTAGAGGTCAATGCGTTAATTTTTCATTATTGATAACTTATCAATCTGAATTTAAAATGGAACAAGTCATAAGAAATCAAGAATGATTTTTAAATTCTTGAACTTTCAATAATTTGCAGTCCTACTATAAATGGTTTCCAAACTCCAGTCACTATTCTTCAGTGTTGTCCCATTTATAGACACAATGTAAAAATTTTTCAAATTCAACTGTACTGTGTAGTGCCCATTTACCAAATGTTAGCAATGGGAAGCTATTGGAGCTTCCAGTTTGCTTTGGGGGTTGAATCTTGTAACTAATAAAGATTTGGTTAACAATGAGTTACCATAACAAGAATTACCAACTCTTGCTTTTCTCTACCCAGTAACTGTTCATTATGAAACTTTATGATTAATGGGAAGAATTTCATGAATTTTTGATGAATTGTTGACAAAGGAACCTCACTTGTTTGTTCATAGGGTGAATTTGTGGCCCAGTTTAGACAAATAAGATTATCTTTCCCAAAGAAAATGAGAGATTAAGCAAGAATACTGGGCTTACTGTGATGAGCCAGATACCTTAACTGACTCCATCTTGACACACTGATACCCCCCCATAAAGTTTTTTTTTTTTTTTTTTCCCTTAAGCTAAAGGTCTAGACCACCCCATCCTGCTTCAACTGAAAGGCTGCAGGCCTAGACCACCCCATCTGTTCTGGCATAACATGGTGACCTAGTTAAGCCCCTATATCAACCACATGACAGACCATGATGCTAGGTGTTGCCTATAGGTGTGACTTGCCAGAGCAAGTACAATGCTTTTTTAGCTTCTGTAAAAGTCTGCTTGCAAATACTGAGTCCTAGTTGAAGCCCTCATAGCGGACAGGCCCAACCACAATGCCAAGGAGTTTCTCTGCAAGTGTTATTTGGTAGATTAGGTTTAACATTGCTTTCTGCTCCTATAAAAGATTGCTTACAAAGATATAAAATAAAAATTCAATATTATACCCCGTCTGTTTGTGGGTTTTGTCTTTATAAACCTGTGAAGCTGGTCTTCTGGGTCGAGAGTCCTTTCTGGCATGAACCACTTCTCGACCCTGGAAATAAAGGACTTAAAGCTTGATTAAGTCTCAGAGTGCTTGGCGACTCTGTATAGTCCATCTCGCCTTTAATATATAACATTACCAGAAAGTAAGGAAAAGTGCTACGAAGTATGAAGACATATCAAAAGGATACAAAAGCTTTTTGGAAGAAGTCTCTACTAGCCAAATCAATGACAGTCTGATATCAAAATAATGAGAAAATAAAATAGAAATTGATGAATACAAATTAAAATATATTTGTGGACGAAAGAGAAACAGATAGATTGCTAGATAATAGATGGCTAGATAATAGATAGATAATAGATGATAGATAGATAGATAGATAGATGATAGAGAGAGATACAAATAATTTAAATATATATATATGGGATAGAAAATAAAGTGATTTCTTCCAATATAATGCTACCTGGATTAGTTTTCCATTACTGCTGTTACAAATTAACAGAATATAGTGTTTTAAATAGGACAAATTTAGTGTCATTCTGTTCTGGAGGTGAGAAATCTAAAATTAATCCTGAGGGCTGTATTCATTCTTCAGGCTGTAGGGGAAAATCCATGTCCTTGCTGTATTCTTAGTACTGCTATAACAAAGGATTACAAGATGGGTGGCTTAAGGCAGTAGTAACTTATTCTCTCAAAATTCTGAAGGTTACAAGTCCTGATTTAGGGTGTCAGCAGGGCCATGCTCTCACTGAAATCTAGGAAAAGCCCTTGATTCTTCTATCTTCTAATAGCCTCAAGTGTTCCTAGGCTTGTAGCAGCATAATTCCAATCTTTGTCTCCATCTTCACACAGTCATCCTCTCTCTGCATCTGTCTCTGTGTCTCATCACTCTTTTTATTGGACCTAGGCATATAGTATTAGAGCTCACCTTAATGACTACTTCTTAGTTTGATTACATATGAGAAGAACTTATTTCCTAAGAATATCATATTCACAGGTATTGGAGGAATAGTACTGCACTATATATTATTAGAGGATCTCTGGTAGCATCCTCTTGATTGCTAACCTGAAGGCTGGCGGTTCAAACCCACCAGCCACTCCTCAGAAGGAAGGTTGGGCATTCCTACTTCCATAGTGATACTGCCTCGGAAACCCAAGGAGGGGTCACTATGAGTTGGGGCCGACTCGATGGCAAATAACAACAACAACATATATTATTAGACAGAGAGAACTGTAAAATAAACATGTTAAAATGTTAACACTTATGAAATCTAATAAAGGTCTATGGTAAGCCTTTTAATTATTTGTGTAAACTTTTTTATATTTTTGTTGTTGTTGTTGAATTGGAATTAGACTATGGTGGACTTGTAATTGAATGTTAATTATGTTTAAATCACACACTGATGTCACAACATATCAACACCACTGACCTTTCCTATTTGTACAAAAGTCCCACTTTTATCCAATAGAGTGAGAAAATAGAGAAAAAGAAAGGAGGCAAGGAACCTCTTAAGAGAGCAGAAATATGGGTCTTCTATATAAGAAGCCAATAGATATGTAGAAACTAGACATACTTGGGCTAAAACCAGAGTTAATTTCTCTGATTACCTGAAAACCAAACTCACTGCCTTTGAGTCAATTCCAATTCATAGCAACCCTTTTTTCAGATTTCTGAGGTGGTAAATCTTCAGGGAAGTAGATTGCCCAGTCTTCTTTCCTCGGAGTGGCTGGTGGGTTTGAAACACCAACCTTCTGGTTAGCGGCGAAATGCCTTACGCACTATGCCACCAGAGCTCCTGTGATTACCTAGATGGTAAATTTTTGCCTATACTCCTGTACTCCTGGGTTACTATTCGAACTCATACTGCATAAGACAGAGTTTAAGACAAAAATTGAACAACACGTGTCTGTGAGGGGAGGAGAAATGTACAGGACTAAAGAAGATTAATTCTTGCGGGATGCAATTTGAAAAATTAAGAGGCAAAATTATTTATTGCCTTATATGCAGGAGACCCAGATTTGATTCTGGTGAATGAGCCTCATGTGCAGCCACCAACCATCTCTAAGTGGTGCAGGACAAAAGGCCTGGTGATCTACTTCTGAAAATCAGCCAGTGAAAAACCCTATGGATCACAACAGTCCTATCCACAACAGATCAAGAGAATGGATCAAGACAAGACAATGCTTCATTCTATTGTTCATGTGGTGTCCATGAATCAGAGGCAGTTAATAATAACAACAAAGATGAACCTGGTGCTTCAGTGCAGTTAACCTCCATTCATACTTGGGGAAGTGACTGGCTTCCTTGTTTCTTTCCTGAAATTGGGCATGGCCTGAATTCAACTGTAATGTGTAGTGCCCATTCACCAAATGTTTGCAATGGGAAGCTATTGGAGCTTCCAGTTTGCTTTGGGGGTTGTTGAACACAGAAAGAACTTCTAGAGTTAAAAATATAGTGTCTTTACCTTAATTTTGCTACCTACTAGTTAAATTTAGGCAAACTGCATACCTTTTTACCTTCAGTTTTTCTACATAGTGGGAAAACTATACCTATCCAGCCCACCAACTGGTAACATTTCATAAGATTTAAGCATGTGGTTTTAAAACGACAAACCACTAAAAATATATCTGAATTAATCCTTTGGGAAACATGAATGATCTCTGTTTTAGATTTTAAATTAAATTAAATATACTGCTGAGACTGAGCTCAGCATCACATGGGTCAATTATAGCATTCAAAAAAAAGAAAAAACTCTATGGCCTGAAGTGGGGAGGGAAGGGAAATGACCTTATCAGGTAAAAAAAAGAGAGAAAGAAAAGAGAAATAATAAAGACAGTCATTAAGATAAGGAACTTTCAGGAATGATAATGAAGAAACCAGGTAATTGCTCCTACAAGTAACAACCTTGGGAACTGGAAGGAAATACTAAAATACTCAGAAAATTACCAGTGTCAAGCTGTGGTGAATTAAGCTTCTTTATGTGGTTCTTTGGAAAAACAGCTGGACAGAACTTTTCCCTAAACTTTGAGGAGTTACCTTTGCCCTAGTTTTTTACCCCAGAAAGTTTGTTACTCTTGCCCAGGTTGATAGCTGTTTCTTGGCAGAGTTGCAAACAATTTGTGGTTTGATACTTTTCCTCTTGTCTTGGGCTGCAGCTTGCCCTGTGATTGGTATACCTCTTCTAGGGACTAATCAATAGACCATGCAAATGAAGTGACTACAGACTTAATGAATGAGGTGACTATACAAAAGAAGTGTCTGTGGTCTACCAAGAGGAGACTGGCCTGTTTGTGGCCCCACACTGGGAGGGGCCATGCCTTGAACTTGACAGGGAGTTGTGTGTGTATACATATATACATATATATGTATATATATATATACACACACACACATACATACCTACATACATACATACAGCCAACCCCCAGAGGATTTTCAGACAGAAAGAAGCAGGAAGGCAGGAAGCAGGAAGAAGCAGAAAGGAGAAAAGCTAACAGAGAAGAGAAAAGAATCAGAAAGGAGGCAAGGAACCTCTTAAGAGAGCAGAAATATGGGTCTTCTATAGAACTGAAAATAGTGGTAGACCCAGAAGTGGTCTTGTGACAGAGTCAGTGGTGACAGATGGCAGGGCCAGGAGAAGACTATCTTGAGAGGTCAAGAGGAGGCTGCCCTGAGGTGGCAGAAAAGAGCCTGTCCTCAGAAATGCAAGACTGTCCTCAGGGTACCAGTGGATGAGAGGAGGCCTGCAAGGCCAAGAAAAACTGAGAGAGCTGTCCTGCACACAAAAAAAAGGGATACTTTGCCTACATTCTTCCTGATCCCGGTCCTTCATTTCTCCCAAGTAATACTCTGTTAACAACAAACAACGCCACACACTGCTGTCAAGTTGGATCCGACTCATAGTGACCCCTCCTTGGGTTTCCAAGGAAGCATCACTATGGAAGTAGATTGCCCAACCTTCCTTCCTAGGAGTGACTGGTGGGTTTGAACCACCAGCCTTCTGGTTAGCAGTCAAATGTCTTAGGCACATATAGTTCCTGACTTCTGTGTGGTCATTGCAATAGGTTATCAAAACTAGCAGAGAGGTAGAAAAGGCCATGAAGAAGACGGCTGATATTAGAATTGGTAAAAAGTTTGGAGAGTAGAGGTATGTCTGACCTCCACCTCATAGTGATCAGCCTGGGGCTGGCCTTCATATATATTAACCTCCCTGAAGTTAGGTATGTTCTGACGCTGCTTCTACTACTACTACTACTACTACTCTCACCATTTTCCACAGACAAAACTGAAAAGAATTTGCTCTGGAAAAATTGCCATGACATTGTTTAAGAATTATGAGCTTCTGCCTTCTTTGTCTGGTGGAGTGTCCAAAAACCTTCAGTTCTGGGGGGAAGAAAAAAAAAATCATACCTCTACTGACTCATGGGAGAATATTACAGATTCTAAAGCAGAGACACTCCTGAAAATTTAAGGAATAAATTTTGAAATCAAAAAAGTCACAGAGGGCTGAAATGCAAACTCTGTTTAAACTTTGCTCAAATTCCTCACTAATTGACAATCTGCAGGTATGCAGGACATCTCAGAGACCAGTGAGAAAAAAAGACAGAACTGATACTCATGATATTTTCAAATTTCTCGTGCTTCTGATTGAGTGTATTTTACTACCCATATGTAGTTTAGAAGCAGAAAGTGGATGTTTTCCTGGTTTCTGACTTCAAAAAGAAGAATCTAGGACTTTCTGAGCCACTAGAAATAGGAGAGGAAGCAATTCACAAAAGTAACCAAGCAATTTAAAAGTCATCAAGTAGATTCTGACTCATGACAACCACATATGTTTAAAAACACAAACAACTGTGCTCCATAAGCTTTTCAATGGCTGTGATCTTTCAGGAGAATATCACCTGGCCTTTCTTCCATGGACGAATTTATACTGCCAACCTTAGCAACTGAGAACTTAACCATTTGCACCACCTAGGGACTCTGGTAGCATAGTGCCTAAGGCACTTGACTGCTAATCAGAAGACTGGCAGTTCAAATCCACCAGCCACTCCTCAGAAAGAAGGTTGGGAATCTACTTCCGTAGTGATACTGCCTCGGAAACCCAAGAAAGGGTCGCTATGAGTCTGGTCCGACTTGACGGCACATAACAACAACAGGGACTCTTAAGGGAATAGAGAGGATGAACTCCAAACTCTGAGTATAAACTCTACCTGGACACCAGACTGACTGCTAAACTTATCAGGTATAGAAGGGACACTCCCCACACTGTACCAACCCTGTGCCCCTTCCTATCTCCCCTCCATGGGCTAGGCTACAAAAGTAACTACTTCAGGTTTTTCAGCAGATAATATAAGCTGCTGCCCAAATGGGAAAAACAGATTTGACATTTTGAGTCTAGTCAAGGAACTGGCTACTAGGGACTAAAACAGGTTTCAAAGTCACTACAGTATATTATCTATAGCATCCAATTTTCAACCCAAACTTATTAGTCAGATCCGACTCATACCCCACTCACTACCCTCCTTGGGTTTCCAAGGCAGTATCACTATGGAAGTAGATTGTCCAGTCTTTCTTCTGAGGAGTGCCTGGTGGGTTTGAACCACCAGACTTCTGGTTAACAGTCTAATGCCTTAGGCACTATGCCACCCGAGCTCCTACAGTATATTAGCTATAATATTCAATTTTCAACCCATACTTACTAGACTGAAAAATAAATAGGAAAGTCTGCTCCTGTGCACAGAAAACAAGCTAAAGAAACATATGCTGAGTGGGCTTAGATCATGTAATTAGCAGATATAACAGATAAAAATTCCAAAGCTGTTATTATAATATGGTTAAAAAGTATTATAGGAAAAATGGTATTAATAAGTGAGTCTGTAGGGAACAAAACAGGGAAATAGAAACCATGAAACATAACCAAATGAAAATTCTGAAACAGAAGAGTAAAATAACCACACATACAAAAAAAAAAAAAAAAAAAACTCAACACATGAACAAAAGAAAGGAGTAATAAACTTGAAGATAGATCACTTTAAAATCATTCAATCTTAAGATCAGAGAAATAAAATTTGAAGGAAAAAAACAAAGCCTTAAGGAAGAGACCTAGAATACGATATCAAACAGACAAAAATAGAAGTAATTAAAGCCCCAGAAAGAGAGAAGAGAGAAAAAGAAGCAGGAAAAATATTTGAATATATAATGATCAAAAACGTTTCAAACATATTTTTAAGTGTATATGAAACATTAAACAACACAGACAATTTGGTGGGTCATAAAAATTATCAATAGAGTCAAAGAAATTTAAGTCATATAAACTATGTTCTCTTACTACAATGTGAATAAATAAGAAACCAATAATAATAAAGGCATAACTGGAAAATTATCAAATGCAGGTAAATTAAAGAATGCACTTCTAAATAGGAGCTCTGTTAGCATAGTGCCTAAGGCATTTGACTGCTAACCAGAAGACTGGTGGTTCAAACCCACCAGCTACTCCTCAGAAGGAAGATTGTGCAATCCACTTCCACAGTGATACCACCTTAGAAACCCAAAAAGGGGTCACTTTGAGTAGGATCTGACTCAATGGCAATGAGTTTGGTTTTGGTTCACTTCTAAATAGTCCTCTATTCAAAGAAGAAATCACAAAGAAAATTGCAAAGTATTTGGAATGAAATAAAAACAAAAGCATAAAATGTCAAAATACACAGGATGCACCTAAATAGTACTTGCAGGGAAATTTATAGCTTCGAATGTTTGGGTTAAAAAATAACTAGTGTAGTGCCTAAAGCATTTGACCACTAACCAGAAGGCTGGCGGTTCAAACCCACAGCCACTCCTCAGAAAGGAGGTTGGACAACCTACTTCCATAGTGACACCGCCTCAGAGACACAAGGAGGGGTCGCTATGAGTCAGGTCCAACTCGATGGCACATAACAATTACAGCAACAATACCAATAAGATAGTTTTTGTTTTTGTTTTTGTTTTTACTATCTAATATCAATAAGGAAGCTCTGATGGCATAGTGCATAAGGCATTTGATTACTAACCAGAAGGCTGGTGGTTCAAACCCACCAGCCACTCCTCAGAAGGAAGATTGGGCAATCTACCTCAGTAGAGATACTGCCTCAGAAACCTAAGGAGGGATTGCTGTAAGTTGAATCAATTCAATGGCAGTGAGTTTGGGTTTTTTTGTTAATATCAATAAGCTAAGTTTCCACCTTAAATGCTTAAAAAAGGAAGATCATGTTAAACTCAAAGTTAGTAGAAAAAAGATAAATATAAAAGAATAAATTAATGAAATACAAAAATTAAAATATATATAAGAAAAAATGTATATAAGCAAAAGTTTGTCTAATTAATAGATTTTTTAAAATTGACAAACCTCTAGCTAGACCAATTAAGTAAAAAGAGGGAAAATACAAACTACTACTATCAGGGGAAAAAAAAGGACCAATATAGAGTCTACAAAGATTGAAAAGATAATAAAGAAATATTATGAAGTATAAATTTGACAACTTAGGTGAAATTGACAAATGTCTTGCGAGACACAAATTACCAAAACAACCTCAAAAAGAAAAGAAAACCTGGAGACTTCTATAATACTGAAAATAATTGATTTTTTTATTTAAAATGTTCCCACAAGGAAAAATATAGGTCCACATGTCTAAACTAGTAAGTTCTATCAAACATTTAACAGGCTGTAATACGAATCCTAAATAAACTCAGAAAATAGAGAAGATAATGCATCCAAAGTCATGTAATGGAGCCAGCATTAGACTGGTGCAGAAAGTAAACCAAGATATCACAAGAAAAGAAAATTTCACCCTAATATTACTCTTGATTAAACACACAAAATCCCTTCACAAAATATTAGCAAATTAGATTCAGCTGAATCCAGAAAGGATGATGATCAAGTAGGGTATTTTTCCTGAGGGGTGAAACTGGTTTAACATGAAAATCAATCACTGACACTCACTGGATCAATACAATAAAGAAAAAAGCCATAAAATCACCTCAAGATATTTAGAAAGAACTTTGGGCAAAATTTCGCACCCTGTCATGATAAACACTCTTAGTAAACTGAACATAGAAGGAAAGTTACTAAACTTGATAAAGAAAATCTGTGAAAACCTTACAGCTAACATTAAACTAATTGTGAAAACTTGAATGATCTCCCCTTAAGATCAAGAACAAGGCAGGGATTTTAGTTCTCAGTACTTCCATTCAACATCATCCTGGAAATCCAAAACAGTGGAACAAGACAAGAAAATCAAATAAAAGTCATAACTATTGTTGTTGTTATGTAGAGAATGAAATAAAACTGTCTTTATGGAGGGCATCATCATGTACTTAGTCATGTATTTAGAAAATTGTAAGGAATCTGTTACAACATTACTAAAACAAAAATGGGCATTTAGTAAAGTCAAAGGATACAAGGTCAATTTAAAAAAATCAGTTGTATATCTATTCATTTACAGTGGTATCCAAAATCATGAAATACCAAAAGATGAATTTAGCAAAATATGGACGAGATGTGTATGATTAAACTTCAAACACTTCTGAGAGAAATTAACATGATATAAATAAATGGAGATATATGCTCTATTCCTGGATCAGGAGGTTCAATATTCTAAGGTGTTAATTCTTTCCAAATTGGTCTACAAGCTCAATGGGATCCCAATTAAAATCTCAAGTTTATTTACAGACACAGTACATTGGATTTCATTCAGGTTAAAAAACTGTTTCTTTCAAAGACACCATTAAAAACAAATAAATAAAAGGTATACCACAAACTAGTAGAAAACATTTGCAAAACATTTATTTGGCCAAGAACTTGAGTCCAAAATACATAAATACCAGTTAAAACTCAATAATTATAATATAAATGACCATTAACAATGGCTAAAATATTTGAACAGAAAATTCACAAAACATATATAAATTACTTGAGGAGCACATGAAAAAACGGTTAACATCACCAGTCATAGAGAAAATGCAAATTAAAACTACAATGAGATATATAACTATAAATCCACTTGAAAAGTATGAAGAAGAACCAAGTGTTGGACATTATTAGGGTAACTGAACTCTCATACACTGCTGTTTGGAAGGCAAAATGGTACAGCCGCTTGAAAACAAGTCATGAAGTTAAACACACTTAGCATATCGGCCCCATTCTTAGTTATTTAGCCAAGATAAATAAAAACATCTGACCACAAAAACATTTGTAAACTAATTTTTTTGGCAACATTATTCATAACAACCAAAAATTGGAAATAGTTCCAAAATCCTATCATCAGAAAAAAGAATAAATTGTGGTGTATTCATACAGTTGAATTTTAATCACCAGTAAAAAGGAGCTATGACACATCAATTGACATACTAAGTATCAAAAATATGCTAACTGAAAGAAGCTAAGCTCAAAAATTGCATACTGCATGACTACATTTGTATGAAACTCTAGAAATAGTTATAGTTATCAATAGTTTCTAATCAATACTTGCTGAGATTGTGGATAGAAGGAGATGTTTGACTGCAAAAGGACAGGAAATTGAGAGTTCTGGTAAGATGGCGGAATAGGCAGAAAGACTGCACGGACCCTCTTCAACAAATAAAAGGGGAACCAATTAATACAGATACAGAAGATAATCCTGGACCCCTGAACCTTGAAGGGAAGGATATAGAAGTGGACTAAACTCCAACTAGCAGAAGAATTTGCATAAAAACACCAAAAAAGGAGACATACCGAGCAGCAGTCTGGCAGCAATCCTGATTACACAGACAGCTGGGATATTGCCGACTGGTGGTAAGACTTAAGAATTAACCCAAAAACTGACCCTACTAGCCAGGGACTGCACGGAGGACTGCTCTGGTGGCTAGGGAATAAAGGGGAAAGCAGAGAAGAGGATGGCGGGCTGAGCTGTGGACTTTTGTCTGTACGGAGGGTGCAGCCTTTTTGAGTGTTTACAAGCAGCTTGATCATTTTGGATATCTAAAGCTACAGCATTCTCCCAGATTCCAGGGACTGAAGAAATTAAGACTGCTCTGGTGGTTGGGAAATAAAAAGGAAAACAGCGAAGAAGATTGCTGGCTGAATTGTGGACTATTGTCTGTATGGAGGGTGCAGCCATTTTGAATGTTTACAAGCGGCTTGATCATTTTGGATATTTAAAGTGACAGCATTCTGGGCCAACGATAACAAACCACCAAGAAGAGCCTGAACCACCGTTGGCTGCTCTTCACAAACAGTTAAAAGAGATCTAAATACAACAACATCACAATGCCTCGGAAACAACAGACCATCACAGTCCACACAAAGAAGCAGGATAAAGTGGTAGAAATAAGGGAGCAGGATACAGACCCAGAATACATCCCTGAGGAAGAAGCAGCATTGGAACTCTCTGATAAGGAATTCAAAAGAATTATCTTTAGGTATCTTCAAAGGATTGAGAGACAGACCAAAGAAAACA
>NW_006922219.1:701334-702297 GCF_000298275.1 Orycteropus afer afer | reverse complement strand
CCAGAAGAACTAGATGGTGCCCTGCTACCACTGTCATCCACTTGGAAGGGATGTAGGAGATCCTGGATAGAGAGGGAGAACAATGTGGAACAAGAGAGAAAAAAAAAAAAAAAAGTGACATTCTCCCAGATTCCAGGGACTTAAAAACAGGCTCCAGTTGCCAGTAACCCCAAGGACATCCAGACCTGGATGATTGGAAAGGTGCAACATTCCCCTTGTTACTCTTATACCCGACACCCTCTTGGTGAATAGGCGTGCGGCCATCCCTCACTCCTGCCCACCTTCTGGGCCTGCAGGAACTCCACCCATTTGTGTGCTCGGAGGGAGCATGGGTGCCCTGCCCTGCTCTGCCCCCATATTTTTTTTTCTTTTTTCTCTGTTTTAGTTTGTTGGGATTTTTCTGTTTTAAAGCTACTACTATTATTATTATTATTATTATTATTATTATCCCTTTTACTATTATTCTATATTCTTCCCCTCCCAGGTTCAAGTTTTCATCTTTTTTCTTCTCCCTGTTCCTGGTTGCAATTGTTTTTCTTTTAATTTTTTTTCTTTTTTCTTTCTCATGGTTAATCTGGTTCCTTGTTTTTCTTTTTGCATTCTTCCAATTTTTTCTTCATTATTCTCTTTCTTTGCCTTTTTTCTCTTATTGTCCTTTACCCAGATATTTCTGGATTTCTTTTCTTTTTCTTCTTTTTTCTTTTTTTAGTTACTGTTCCAGTGTGATCACATGGTGTGTTTTTGGTTCATTTGTTTTTGCTTTTTGATGATTATACAACTGTTATTTTTGTCTAACTGTGAAAAAATTGAATAGATCCATAACAAAAGAAGAAATTGAAAAGGTCATAAAAAGTTACCAACAGAAAAAAGTCTGGGCCCAGATGGTTTCACCAGAGAATTCTACTAAACATTCAGTGAAGAACTGACACCATGCCAACTCAAACTATTCCAAAACATAGAAAA
>NW_006922219.1:699153-699774 GCF_000298275.1 Orycteropus afer afer | reverse complement strand
AAGTTTATGTGAATGATCAGAATTCCCAGGTGTATAGTAGAGCTGACAAGGGGCAAGGTTGTGGTCACTGCTTGGTTACAGCCAGCTAACCAGAGGGACCAAGTAGTTGAACCTGTGGGCTTGGGACCATAGTCGCAGGGGACATCAAGCTCGATTGGCATAACATACTATAAAAAACATTGTTCCAGTTCCTACTTTGGTGAGTAGCAACTGGAATCTTAAAAGCTAGCAAGCTGCCATCTAGATGCAACAATGTGTCTCTCCTCGCCCGGAGCAAAGAAGAATGAAGAAAACCAGAATTCATGGAAACAATTAGTCCTAGCGACTAGTATACCATCTGATCTGCAGCCTATATGATTATGAGACCAGAAGAACTAGATAGTGTCTGGCTACCACTGTCATCCACTTGGAAGAGGATCTATGTAGGAGATCCTTGAAAGAAAGGGAGAACAATGTGGAACAAAACTCAAAGTCATTTGGAGGAAAAAAATAAAGGTGGGGGGGACCAGGTTTGCTGGTTCAATACAGCCTGCTGGAACCACTGAGACTATGGCCCCTAGCTGCCCTTCAGGTCTGGAATTGAACCCACACCTGTGGTTTCCAGCCAAACAAAATACAGGC
>NW_006922219.1:685797-698258 GCF_000298275.1 Orycteropus afer afer | reverse complement strand
TACCTCACACCATACACAAAAACTAACTCCAGATGGATCAAAGACTTAAATGTGAAACCTAAACTGAGGAAAACTATAGTGTTCTTCAAGGAAAAACTAGGGGCCCTAATATATGGCATAAATAGACTATCAAGTATAACCCAAAATGCACAAACAGCAAAAGAGAAACTAGATGAATGGGACCTTCTAAAAATTAAATTTTTATGTGCTTCCAAAGACTTCTCCAAGAGTCAAAATTGAACCTACAGATTGGGAAAAAAAAATTGGCAACGACATATCTGATAAGGGACTTATCTCTAAAATTTATAGAACACTCCAACACCTCGATACCAAAAGACAAATAATCCAATTAAAAAATGGGCAGAAGACATGAATAGACACTTCACCAAGGAGGATATTCAGGCAGCCAACAAACATGAAAAAATGTTCACAATCATTAGCCATTAGAGATATGTAAATCAAAACAATGAGATACCATCTTGCCCCAGCACTAGTAGCAAAGTTCAACAAGACACAAAATGACAAATGCTGGTGAGGATGCGGAGAGATTGGGACTCTCATACACTGCTGATGAGACTGTAAAATGGTACAACCAATGTGCAAAACAGTATGGTGACTCCTTAAAAAGTTGAAAACAGAAATACCATTTGACCCAGCCAGTCCATTACTAGGTATATATCCTAAAGTAGTGAGAGCCATGACAAGAACAGACATATGCTCACCCATGTTCATTGCAGCACTATTTATAATAGCCAAAATATGGAAACAACCTAGGTGTCCATCAACTGAGGAATGGATAACCAAACTATGGTACATACACACAATGGAATACTATGCAACCCTACAGAATAAACTAGAATCTGCAAAACACCACATAACTTGGATGACTTGGAAGACATTATGCTGAGTGAAATAAGCCAATCACATAAGGACAAAAATTGTATTAGTCCGTAACTGTAAAAATCAAGGAAAGTTTTATCTATGGAAGGAAATTTTCTTTGTTGGTTACCAGGGGTGGGAGGGGAGGGGAGGGAACACTGTTAGATAGGTAGAGGTAAGTACTGATTTGGGTGAAGACAAGGGCAATGTACCAAATGTGAGGGATCAACATGGTGGCATTAAGGAAGAGGAAGACAGAGAGGTACATGGGAGGTACAGACAACAAAGATGAACCTTTTTGCACATACAGTACTGCATTGTCAGTGAAGGCAAACATAGGAATATGGGTGGATAGATGGGTGGACAGGCTGAACTAGTAGGTATGTCTATGAAGTGGGGAGTGTACCCAAGACCATGTATAGGGTTGGCAGATAATGGTCCTATAAATGTATTTGTATGATCTGAATTCCCAGGTGTATAGTAGAGCTAATACAGGAGAAGGTTGTATTCCCTTCTTGGTACAGGCAGTTACCAGAGGGACCGAATAGTTGAACCTATGGGCTCGGGATCATAGTCACAGGGGACATCTAGCTCAATTGGTATAACATACTACACAAAACATTGTCCCACCTCCTATTTTGGCGGGTAGTGACTGGGATCTTAAAAGCCTCCAAGCTGCCATCTAGATGCAATGATGGGTCTCTCCTTGTCCAGAGCAAAGAATGAAGAAAACCAAAGATTAATGGAAAGAATTAGTCCTAGTGATTGGTACACCATGCAATCCACAGCCTATATGACTATGGGACTAGAAGAACTAGGTGGTGTCCGACCACCAATGTCAACCACTCAGAAGGGGATCTATGTAGGAGACCCTGGATAGAGAGGGAGAACAATGTGGAACAAAACTCAAAAGCATTTGGAAGAAAAAAAAAGGCAGGGGGCAGGTTTGTTGGTCTGATAGAGCCTGGTAGAACCACTGTGACTATGGCCCCTAGCTGCCCTTCAGGTCTAGAATTGAACCCACACCTGTGGCTTCCAGCCAAGCAAAAGACAGGAATAGGAGTTGAACATTTACCTGAGGTAAATACACTCCTTGGAGAGAACAATCATTGGAGAAAGAAGGGCTGTTTATGCACAGGGTGACAGCTCTCGGGTTAGGGGTGCATGGAGGGATGGACACAGTTGAGAGGTGACTGTAGGGAGGAAGTGGGAGAGGAGCTTTTGCACTGTGGTTAATTGTGGTCAATGTCATGAGACAAAGTGTATGTGAACTGCTGCATGGAAAGTGAATTTGCTCTGTAAATTTTCATCCAAATCACAAAAAAAAAAAAAAGAAAAATGTCAAAAAAAAAAAAAAGAACAGGAAATTATTTATGAGAGTAATTATTCTATATATTCTTTATTGGGTGTTTACACAATTATACATTTGCCAAAGCTTGTTGAAGTATACACTTAAAATGAGTAGATTTTATATTATTCAAATTACACATCAGTAAGCCTGGAAAACAAAGAAAAGAAAAAGGCCCTGGTAGGAGCCTGGAGGGCTACATGAAGTATCCCAGATAGGAAGATTTTCATAGTGGCAGGATGAATCTATGTTTCCATTTTTTATGAAGTTTGTGTGATGTGACCCCTTCATGCGGTCCCCATTATTTGGTAAAATCTTGGTTACATACATGAGAATTCTTTGGGAGATAGATTCAGGACATGGACTATATTCTGTATTAGTGTACCTATCTGGTGGGTTACAAAGGCAGTGAAATTCAGCAGAAAGAATGAATCCAAACAGAATAGATCACATCAGAGTAACACGTTAGGAATGTGAGGAAATTCTAGAGGTTAATTTTTATCTTAGTTTTATAATCCACCAGATAAAATTGAATCAATTATTTGTAGCTTTTAAAAGGGATGGAAAACTATAGCTAATATATGGATTACAACCACAAAATTCAAAGATTTTTTCAAAATTTTACTTTAAAATAAGTTTTCCTTTAGTCACCATGCCTGTGTGTAAGGTGATTAGCTCTAATTGATTATGTTTTCCACTTTAATGGGATAGGAAAGTAGATTTATTCCAGGTGGTGATGGTGGAAGTGGTATATGTAATAAAATCACTTATTCACATGTATTACTGACAAGAAAATAGATTTCTTTATTTGGAAAATATCATATTCAAGTTTATTTTCATAATATCCTTGCTGATGACAAACATTCATATTTGATTAAGTTCAAAAATGCAAAATAAACTAACATGTACCAGTCAATGGTTTTTATAGATAATCTGTTTAGGAAATTTATGAAGATATCAATTAGATGCATCCAGTTATTTTCAGAGTCTAGTGTTATCTGTCTCACATATTAGATGCTGTAATACTACCTTAAGGAGCTCTGGTGGTGTAGCGGGTAAGGCATTTGGTTGCTAGCCAGAAGGTGGGCACTTCAAACTCACCAGCTGCTCTACAGGAGGAAGATGAGGCAATCTACTTCTGTAAATATTTACAGCCTTGGAAACTCAATGGGAGTCACTATGAGTTGGAATTCACCGGATGGCTGGGGGTAATACTACTTCACCAAATTATTTCCAGTTTATAGTGCTTATTTCTGGGAGTTCTGGTAACATAGTGGCTAAGGCATTGACTGCTAACCAGAAGGCTGGAGGTTCAAGCCCACCAGCCACTCCTTGGAAGGAAGATTGGGCAATCTACTTCTGTAGTAATACTGCCTCAGAAACCCAAGGAGGGGTCGCTATGAGTCGGATCCGACTTGATGGCAGTGAGTTTTTTGTTGTTGTTGTTGCTGTTGTTTGTGAGTGCTTATTTCTTGTCAGCATCTAAATCACAGTCTTATACATTATTCCCATTATTTGTACACTTGTACATGCCTTGAAAATGTAGAATGTGAGAAGCCTACCTGTGCTCCATTACAGGTAGTCCCAGATTAAGAACATCCAATGGAGGTACAACTTGTAGTTAGGTACCAACCACCCTAAAGTGCGGTACATACAACAGTTTGTAAGAAAAATCTAAACAAAAACAAAAACAACTCACTGCCATCAAGTCAGATCTGACTCATAGTGACTCCTCCTTGGGTTTCCGAGGTGGTATCACTAAGGAAGTTGATTGCCCAAACTTCCTTCCCAGAAGTGGTTGTTTGAACCACCAGCCTTCTGGTTACCAGTCAAATGCCTTAGGCACTATGCCACCAGAATCTAGGACACCAATATATCAGTTTTGGGGGAAGTTTTATGCTCAGCAGCATCCAGCATGGCTTGACCCCAGCCCCCAGACTTTCAGTCTCTTATTCCTGACCTGCTCCTGGCATTGCTTGCCCCCACTCCCTATGTCCTGGCTTGGCCCTGCTACCCTTGACACTTGGGCCCTCAGTGACAGCCCTCAAACTTCCCCTTCCCGCCTATCTATCTGGACTACCACCCCTTAGCCCGGGTAACCCTTCATCCTACAGGCCCTGCACCTTATGCACCCACAGATACAGGTGTCCACAGGGAACATGCTGTTAGAGTCTCAGGGTGGCTAGGCAATCTGCATTAGGTGGCCATCTTTGTTTCCTGTCTTGTCACTAGACCAGGAAGAGAGAATTAGGAAGAGAAGAGACTGCTGCTGCAGGATGGCGGGCCCAAGGCATGGGCTAGGCTGGGAGAATGAGTACTTCTTTAACGTTTTTATGCATATAAATTACATGAGATGCTATATACTAAGACAAACACTCGATTGACTTAAGATAAGAACTATATCTGTTTTGATTTACATACCAATATGGCTTAAAGACAGATTTAAGAACAGAATTTGTCTATAATCTCGTAACTGCTTGTATTTGAGTCTCTCCCAAAACCAAAAACCAAATTCACTGCTGTGGAGTCAGATTCGACTCATAGTGACCCTTCCTTGAGTTTCTGAGGCTACAGAATTTTGTACTATCACTACAAAAGTAGATTGCCCAGTCTTCCTTCTGAGGAGTGGTGACTGGGTTTGAACTGTCAGCCTTCTGGTTAGCAGTCAAATGCCTTAGGCACTATGCCACCAGAGCTCCCCAGAGAGTCTCTCCCAGTTATAATTCATATATGTTATTAGCAATCACTGAACCAAACTTGTTGATCCCTTGGAGTCAATTTCAAGTCATAGTAACCCTGTAGGACAAAGTATAATACCCTAAAGGGTTTCTAAGGACGTACATGTTTAGAGAAGCAGGCTACCATATCTTCCTCCTCCATGATGGTTGATGGGTTCAAACTTACCTCCTTTTGGTGAGCAGTCACGCACTTAGTCACTATGCCACCAGGTCTCCTCTATCTACCACTAAGAGTGATAAATTTAAATATATGGACCAATTTTCATTTCAGCATTAAAAAATAATCATAACCTGCAAAAAAATATGTTTAAAAGAAAAGGTTTAAGGTATCTTCAATATGTCACTAATTAAAAAGAATATGGTTTCATAGGTTTATTAGAGACATATTGAAGATAAAAAGAACTTTTTAATTTTTTTAAGTTTTTTTAGTTTTTTCATCTTCTATATGTCACTAATAAACCTGTGAAAACATATTCTATTTAGTTTTGCTTGGTTTCAGTCATTAGCATCATCTTCTTATAGAAATTAGCAATGTTTTTTTTTTTATTTTTCAAGATTTATGAGCAAATTTCTTATCTTAAGTTTTAAAACTTACCTTGATTAATTAGCTTTGTGTCTAATGACACATTGAATCATGTAATGATGTTATTTTTATCTTAAATTCCCATTCCCTCCCCTTAATAGTGAGTTCTATTGAACAGAATGAGCTATATTTATTTATATTACCAAAAACCCCATAATATGTGAGATCATAGATGCTCAATAAAATTTAGCCGAAAGAGTGAATAAATAGATTAAATGGATAAATGAACCATTTGAAACATATTTGTTTACAATTCAATGTGACAAGTATTAGAAAAAAAAATGCCATGGAGTTGGATCCGACTCATAGCAATCCCTCCTTGGGTTTCTGAGGTGGTATCTATGAAAGTAGACTGCCCCATCTTCCTTCTGACTGGCTGGTGAGTTTGAACTGTCAGTTTTCTGGTTAGCAGTCAAATGCCTTAGGCACCATGCCACCAGAGCACCTTGACAAGTATATAGACCCACAAAATAAATTATTCATATAATTTAAAATTGTAAAAAAAAATGTTTTTTACAGTGAAAGAATTGCTCAATATCCATTCATCATACAAGAAATTATAACATTCATATGTTTATCATTTAGTCTTTGCTGTAATAGATTTTTTTTTTTTACCGAATTTAGTGCCTACTGAATGTCCAAAAACTCCATTAGTCTAAGTCATTGTTATATTGCTCCCTCTTTTTCTGTAGGTATTAATGATTAGTGCATATTGTTATATTTAAAATATGTCAAGTATTACAAATTTTTAAATCATCTCTTCATAATTACACATAAATTCACTTATTTATGTTTTTTTTTTAAAAGTCCCTAATTGCTATAGAAACTAAATGTGGAATTTTACAAAGACTAAAGTGAAATTAATCTAAAGTCTGTGTATGAATAACATTTCAAAATTAACCAATAAGAAAAAAAAATTGGGGGCTGAACTGTTGTTCTAAGTGCTTGGTGGGTTGTACATTAGGAATAAATATCAAAGGAAACACCCTGCAAACGGACAAGACTCTCTGAAGAATAATTGCGGAGCAGTTTCTTTATCACGTATCTAACTCCCACCTGATTCGTCTTTTTACTGCCCCTCTTACATCTTTGTTCCTAACAGTATAGATTAGAGGGTTAAGGCTAGGTGGGACAACAGTATAAAAGAGGGCAATGACTTGGCTTGATCTTGAGATTTCCCAGAGGATGGCTGGAGATATATGCACATAACTGGGATAAAGAAGAGGGACACAACCTTAAGATGGGCTCCACATGTCCCAAAGACTTTCTGAAGTCCAGTTGTTGACTGCATTCTCAGCACAGCACGGGCAATGGCACCGTAGGAGCTGAGAATGAGAATAAGCGGTATGATAACAAAAATGGAGCTCGTGACCATAAGCGTCAGTTCATTAGCCCAAATGTCAACACATGACAATCTCAGCAGTGCTGGAACTTCACAGAAAAAATGATCTACTTGGCAATGTCCACACAAGGGTACCCAGAAGGTAAAGTAGGCATGAAGTGCCCAGGAAGTGAAGCCACTTATCCAAGAAACCAAGGCCAACAGGTGGCAAAAACGAGGATGCATAAGGACAGTGTAATGCAAGGGTTTACACACAGCTACATAACAGTCATAGGACATCACCACCAGTAGGACACACTCTGTGGTTCCCAGGGAAAGGACAAAGACGAGTTGAATTATGCAACCAACATAAGAGATGGTCTTCTCAGGGCCCCAAAGGTTGACTAGTAACTGAGGGATAGAGCTAGTGGTATAGCATAGATCCAGAAAAGAGAGGTTTGAGAGGAAGAAGTACATGGGAGTATGGAGATGGGAGTCCTAGTATGACAGGATAATGATGGACAGGTTGCCAATCAGTGTCATTAAGTAGAATATCAAGATAACCACTTCCAGATGAGGCCATTTAGAAAGACCCAGTAGAATAAAGTAGCCTTCAGAACTTGCATTTTTTCCCATGTCATTCACTTCCTGTGACCAGAAGAAAAAAAGCACATAAACTCAAAGGCTGCCTAGCCATTGTCAAACCCTTACAGAGTGGGAAAGAAATGTAGTCACTTGCAAATTAATAGTGTGTTCCATTGTGGCAACAAAACTTAGAGTTTTCTTTTTCTGTTTTATTCAATACTTATTCTTTTGTAGATAGAATCAATAACCTCTCATCTCTTAGTATTCGGATAAACGAAAGCTAAGGATATCCCATAGCCAAGAAAGAAAAGATAATCTTCACAAAACAAATATCTTTTCCAAAAAAAGAAAATATATTTATTTTTCTTTTCTACATTTTTGGGTGAAAGCTCTGGCAGTGTAGTGCCTAAGGCAGTTGACTAACCAGAAGACTGCCTGGAAGAAAGGCTGGGCAATCGACTTCTGTAGTGATACTGCCTCAAAAACCTAAGAAGAGGTCACTATGAGTCGGATCCAACTCAACGGCAGTGCGTTGCATTGTGCTGCATTACATTTTTAGGCTATTTCCAATTTCATGATTACAGAGAAAGGAATAACTGCTATCTTAATTACACAACACACAGGTAGAAGTTCACCATATGATGAAAAACAATTCAGCAATAACTTCAAAATGTTAATATTGGATAAAATTAAACTTCAACTGGATATGATTAAAAAAACAAAATATTCTGATTTGTTTGTTTATGCTAACAACTTACTCCTTGACAAAAAAAAATTAACACGCAAATGAATATATAAAGAGACAGACAGACACCAACTTATTAGTACTCACAATGCAAGTAAAGCTGAAAATATTAGTCCTGATGATTAGAGAGGTAAAATAGATTAGGAGATTTGTGATGGAATATTTTCTAAGGAAAATGTGAATTATAACTAAGTTTGGAAGGAATAGACATTGTGGAGTGGAAGAAAAACGTAGAGTGAGCACAAGAGAAAAAAGGAAGGTATTTGGAAGGAGGAAAGAGAAGAGGAACTCTGATTCTAGTGCTTGGAGTGAAGGTGTGTATATCACAGGTTTGTGAGACCTGCACAACAGGATTTGAAGATAGTTTCTACATAATTTCAGATGTTCTAGGCCAAAGACTGAGATCTTATTTAAATATTGAGTCCAAAAAACAAAGCAAAAAAAAAAAAAAAGAAAGAAACTCACGGCCATCGACTTGATTCCAACTCATATGGACCCCATTTGGGTTTCTAAGGTGGTAAATCTTTACAGAAGTAGATTGCCCCATCTTCCTTCTGCAGAGTGACTGGTAGGTTTGAACCACCAATCTTCTGATTAGCAGTCAAAGGGCTTAGGCACTATGCCACCAGAGCTTCTTTAAATACTGAGTCATAACTTACAATTTCTTCATATGTTTTGGGTTTCTAAAATTTGGAATGGATCTTTTGAATATTTAGTAAGATAACTAAAGACATGTCAGTGTTACAACTTCATCTTGTTTTTTATTTTGTAAAAAAAAAGAAGTAAAGGTAAGAAATTGAAATATGCACAATGGTTTGAGTTTTTAGCTGATTCTTTTCTTGCAGATTATCAATTATTTACAAGAAAAATAAACACTTTCATTTACTGTACTTTTTACTATAAAAAACAATTAGTAAATCGTGGTGCAACGGTTAATAGCTAAACTGCTAGACAAAAGATTTCTGTAGGAGAATGACCTGTCAATCTGTTCCCATAAAGATTATCACCAAGAAACTGCCTATTAAAACAATTCTACCCTGTCACATAGGGTTGAAAATCAACTAAATGTCACCTAACAGAAACAACAGCAATTGCTATAAGACAAAGTAAGCCTCCATTGAAACGTTCCTAAATACCTTTGCCATATCACTTCTGCTTCTTTTTCTACCACCTTTATTTCCTCCTGGAGCTCTGATGGTGTAGTGCCTAATAATACATGTGACTGCTAACCAGAAGCCTGGTGGTTCAAACCCACCAGCCACTCCCCAGAAGGAAGTTGGAGCAATCTACCTCCGTAGTGATAGTGCCTTGGAAACCCACGGAGGGGTCGCTATTAGTCGGATCCAACTCGGCAGCAGTGAGTTTGGTTTTTGGTTTTTTCATTTCCTCCTCTGATATTCTCTAATGAGTAACAAAAAATACTCCAAAAATCAAAGCAATGGACAGGCCTGAAGCTTCTAGAGAAACTTGGGCCTGATCCATTTTGTCAGTTTGAGTGTTTCTCAAAAGTTACTCCTGTTTTGCAATTCTCAGAAAGTTTGCTAACTAGTCAAGTGTTGCTAACTAGGTCAAAATTGTAACAACGATTGTCTTTGCTTGCACAGATATTCCAGGAAGCATTTGACTTTAATGGGTAAACTGATTCTCAGAAGACACCCCTTAAAAGCAAGAAACGAAAACCAAACCCAATACTGTCAAGTCAATTCCAACTCATAGAGACTCTATATGAGGTACCACTTGTCATTCTTCTTATATGCTTCCAAAATCAAACTGAACTCACTTCTGTGGAGTCAGACCCAACTCATAGTGACCCCTCCTTGGGTTTCCAAGGCAGTATCACTCTGGAAGTAGATTGCCCAACTTTCCTTCCGAGGCCTGGCTGGTGGGTTTGAACCACCAACCTTCTGGTTAGCACACAAATGCCTTAGGCACTATGCTACCAGAGCTCCTTAGGCTCTTACAATACTTTGTACTTTTCCATAACCTAGTTCTCAGATTGTCCAATTTGAAATGTTTAGGCCAGCTCCTCATACTTGAGGCTTTTGCCTTTGTAAGCCCTTGTCAGAATCATTTCTTCAGAGCATTGGTTTCACTCTCTCAGAGTGAAATAAGGTTGAACTGTGTTTTAGCTTTCATTAATTCTCCTTGCTTTTATTTTAACAGAGTCTGAGTTTTTACTCTAGGACATAGGATATAGCAAAACTCAATGACAGTAGGTCTACCTGCAGGCACCTCTTTTAGGGGTCTCTTAACTATACAAATGTAATCTGGACTTTTAAAGAAGATGGAAGCAGTATCTGATTGGTTGAGTATAGCTACAGAGCTAGGAATACTGAATTCGACCCAAGGCTGTGTGACTAGTTCAGGCATGTGGAAATATTTCTACATAGCCTCTAATACTAATAATATTACTAATGTAAATAATCATTAATTTATTGTTACAATACTCTTCTGTATTATTTTAGTGGCTCCGAAATCTAAGATTTAAGTGTTAGATAAGTATCTAGCACTCTAATTTTAATATAAACTTATTTTGTCAAATAGTAAATCATAAATATTCTTTCAGTTGACTATAAGTTGGAATTGACTCAATAGCTCACACACACACACACACAAGTCTTTTCAGAGGTGATGGAAAAATTGCAAGGGACATTTGATTGCCCTAGAATGGGAAGTATTACATCATACATACACAAAGAGAAAAGAAATAAAATATAAGTGTTGTGGGTACTTCCTCTGATGCAGACATAATTTTCTTCTCTTATATAAAGCTCTGAATTTCTTATTACATTAAAAAGTGGCATATGTCATCTTTCAGCATTATTCCAGAAGCAAAAAGAAAAGGATAGAAGATAAGAGACAAAATAATACAGGACTCCTGTAGAGAAAGTTTAGGAGCATTATGGTCTCATATTCTTCTTAGTAGAAAAGAAGGAAATGAAGTCCTTGTCAAAGATAACTGTGGAATCATATAGCCTGTCTGCTTAAATGAAACATTATGGGGGAAATGGATGGCTTAATACTTTCTCCTTGCCCCCATTATTACTAACATACTTTTCCCCTAATTTTTGTCATATTACCCCTTTATACTTTACCTGGTTCTTAAGCAGTGTGTCACTGACCTTCCTGGGTTTGTCCACAATGGCTGTCATTCTCTTTCTAATCTATGCTTACATCATGTATAAACTGGTGTGAGGGTTCTGCAGACAACCTGGAAACCTCAACCCAGTTGCCTTCCTATACCATCTTCTCTAACATTCCAAATTTCACTATGGAAAGCAGAGTCTGAGAATAACTATGATTATCATGGCCACAGAAGGAAGAGCCTGGATTGTCCAAAAAATTTACCTTTACCAGAATAGGAGAACTCCTTAGGGTATTCAGGTTATCAAAATATGAACACTTTATCCTAGAACAAAGGGGACTTCACAGAAACAAATGAAGAACCTAGGATGTTTTCCTTAACTAGGTCCATTGGGAAAACAAATCCCAAAGTGGCAATTAGTGCCCTTCAAAGAGATCTCCTTGTTAGAGTGGTGTAATTTTCACAAGATAAAACTCTACACAAAACTGCATTACACATGATATTGAACTCATACTAAATGAAAATGAATGTATTTATTCAACAACTGACATAGAAAAGGGTACATTGAGTTGTATGGGCAATGATGGGAATAGGTCATACTTAATCCTAATCTTTATTTTACAATTCCACACCAACCAAAAGCTCAAACTTATAACATAATAGGTAATATGTAGAGGAAATTTGGAAGTCTTGAAACAGAAACAGAAAAACTAGAACACATGAGGACCAAATTGCATCAATGTCATTTACATTGCACTCTTTGAGCCCTTTTCTGCCCCATTTGTTCCTTCCTAAGTGTCTTTTCAATTCAATCCCAAGTTTATCTCTGCAAAAGTTTAGAAAATAACCCAAATATCACTCAAACTTTTTATACTGAATACTTAGATGCCATCTATCAATTTTGTTTATTATTTCAAAAATGTCCATTAAAAACTTCCTTGATCTCTTGTTAAAGCCTCCTTGTCAGAAGACCTTTCTGTTGCTGGAGCTGCAGTCTGCTTGTTTTTTTTTTTTTTTAATTCAATGTCTAGCTCACTTAAGTGTAGTCAGAGAATGAAACATTAACTAGAGAATCTTCGGCCTGTGCATTCCTTTCAACTGCAGATGTCACCAATGCTTCAGTCCTAATTACAGCCAAATTCATCTGATTTACCTTTTAACCCCTAACTCTTTGTCT
>NW_006922219.1:681674-685697 GCF_000298275.1 Orycteropus afer afer | reverse complement strand
TTTTTTTTTTTTAATTGCATGTCTACCTCACTTAAGTGTAGTAAGAGCAACAAACATTAATTAGAAAATCTTAGGCTTGTGCATTCCTTTCAACTGCAGATGTCACCAATGCTTCAGTCCTAATTACAGCCAAATTCATCTGATTTACCTTTTAACCCCTAACTCTTTGTCTAATTCCATTTCATTTTGCATACTTGCTTCAGATTTTATACTGGTTCTGAAATGCTGCTCCCTAATAATAAGAGCAAGGGGCTTTGGTGGTACAGTGGGAAAAGTCTTTGGCTGCTTACAAGATAAAACCAGTAGGTTGGTGGTTCAAACCCAGCAGCGGTTCCTCAGGAGGAAGATGAGGCAATCTACCTCCATAAAGATTTACAGCATCAGAAACCCAGTGGGGGTGGCTATGAGTTGGAATTGACTTTATGGCAGTAGGTTTTTCTTTCTTTCATTTTCTTTTTTTCTGTTTTTTTAATAATAAAAGCAAATATTTATAATATGCTATTTCTTTCTTTTTTTAAAAAAAATAATTTTGGTATGGGTGAAAGTGTACAGAATAGATTAGCTTTCCATTCAATAATTTATATACATTGTGTTTTGTAGCATTAGTTTTCACACCCTCAATGTAACAGCACTCTTCCCTCTTCTTTCCTGGGTTCCCTGTTTCCATTCGTCCTTTTTTCCTGCCCCTTCCTGCTTTCTGAGATTTATTTTTTGTCAAATGTTGCCCATTTGGTCTCATGATTGATAATTCTGAGGATTATACTCCTCACAAGTGTTACTGTTCACTTTATGGACCTGTCGTTTGTCTTCAAGGAAAGTTCAATTTCAGGTTTGAAGGATTTCTAAAGGCCACAGTCTCTGGGGTTCCACCAGTCTCTATCAGATCAGTAACTCTGTTGTTTTTTATGGCTTTGAATTTTGTTCTACATTTTTCTTCCATTCTATCCAGAATCTTCTGTGGTCTTAATAAGAGCAGCTATCAGGTAGCCAAACACATTCCAGTTCTTTTTGGTCTCTGGCTTGTGGAGGTGGTAGTCCATTAGTCCTTTGGACCAACTGTATCTTTGAGTCTGGTTTTTCTTCACTCTTCTTCCCTCAGGATGACAATATGAGTTGCATACTATTTAAAACTCTTTCTATAAACTGACTTTTTAAATCCCTGCTGTAATAGTATCTCGGAAGGAAGGTTGGGCAATCTACTTCTGTAGTGATACTGCCTCAGAAACCCAAGGAGGGGTTGCTATGAGTAGAGTCCAACTCGATGGCACATAACAACTACAACATTGTAATATTATAAGGTATATCATATCAGTTGTCATTGAGTCAACTCCAACTCATGACAACCTTATATGTATCAGAGTACAACTGTGCTCCATAGAGTTTTCAGTAGCATAGTACCTAAGGCATTTGACTGCTAACCAGAAGGGTGGTGGTTCAAAGCCACTAGCTTCTCCTCAGAAGGAAGATGGGGCAATCTACCCATAGATATACCACCTCAGAAACCTAAGGATAGTCATTATGAGTTGAATAAACTCAATGGCAGGAAGTTTGCTTTTTGAGGAATTCTTCAGAAGTAGATTGCCAGGTCTTCCAGGGTGCCAATGTGTGGTCACAAACCTCTGACTTTTTGATTAGAACTCAAATGTACTAACTCTTTGTATGACCCAGGAACATCAATACTATAAGGTAAGCTACTTTTATTATCCAACTTCTACAGATTAGGAAATTAGGGCAGAAATATCATATGCTACTTGTTGAAGCTCACAAATTTGTTAGTGGCAGAGGTAGGATTTGAATCCAGTCATTCTGACTCCAGAGTTAGAGCTATTCATCACCCTGGAAACCTGCTGAATCTCATGCATTTTACAAATATATGTGAAAAATATACCACCACGTGGAAAACCATGTCCCATAAATATGAAGCATTAACATCATCCCTGATTTTCATGGGAAGAAGATATAATATTCTGTTTCCATAATAATAGAAAAATATAAAATATTCTAAAATTAAATAGTGATGATGGTTGCACAACTCTTGTGAATATTCTAAAAATCATCAAATTGTATACATAAAAAGGGTGAATCTCATGGAAGGTGACTTATATCTCAAACTATTATTTCAAAAAATGTTCTATTGCTTTACTTTTTAAATTTAATCTAGAAATCTTCTTCTTATGTTTTTTCATATTGAGTGATGAAGAGGTCAATAGTTTTTGTTTTCAGTTTCACCTGTGCCATAAATAATATGCTCATATTTGTGTGTGTCTGTTTCTAGACTCTGTGATCTGTCCCTTGATTTTCTTACCTTTATGCTTTATTACTTATCATATCCTTCTAATAACTCTTGAAATACTATGTTAAAATTTCTCTTTCTTTATTACCTTCAAGATAATTTTGGCTATTATTCACTGTTTGCAATGATAGGGCAAATTGATATGTATCACCTGATGGAAAACAATGGCAAGATTACCTCATCGTATCGGTGGCATTTCTACAAAAGGGATGCATTCTGAAAAATCAAACTAATCCAATTGAAGGGACATACTACATAATAAGTAACCTGTCACCTTGAAAAGTGCCAGAATCATGAAAGGAAAAAACAGGGCAAGAAAAGAAAAAAACATATGACAAGTAAATGTAACAAATGATTCTGAATTGAATCCTCTGTTGAAGGGACATGTTTGGGTTAATTGAAAAAACTTTAATGAGGGCACTTGGTGGTGTGAATGGTTTAGCACTCAACTACTAGCCAAAAGTTGGCCATTCGAACTTCTCCAGGGGCACTTCAGAAGACAGGTTTGATAATGTGTTTCCAAAAGATCACATCCTCGAAAACCTGTGGAGCATTTCTACTCTGTACACAAAGGGTTACCATAGTCAAAATCATCTCTAAAGCAACTAACAATAATTATTACAGATACAATACTGCGTCTGCATTATAATAATATTATATGTTATTAGGAGAGACCAGTCCCTGGGGTAGGACATAATTCTTGGTAAAGTAGAAAGTCACCAAAAAAAATCAAGACCCTCAATGACACAGACTGACATAGTGGCTGCAAAAATGGGATCAAGAATAGTAAAGATTGAGTTCCGGCAACATGGCAGACTAGGCATAAAGACTGCACAGACTCTCTTCAAAAAATAAAAGGGAAACCAATTAACACAGACACAGAAGATAATGCTGGACCCCTGAGCCTGAAGGGAAGGATATAGAAGTGGACTAAACCCCAACTAGCAAAAGAATTTGCATGAAAATGCCAAAAAAGAAGACATACGGAGCTGCAGTCTGGCAGTGACCCTGAGTGATCCTAACGGCACAGACAGCTTGGAGATTCCCACATGCAGGTAGGACTTAAGAATTAACCTAAAAATCAGCCCTACTAGCCAGGGACGGCACGTAGGACTGCTCTGGTGGCTGGGGAATAAACGGAGAAGGTGAAGAGAAAGGCGGGCTGAGCTATGGACTTTTGCCAGTCCAGAGGACGCTGCCATTTTGAAGGTCTAAAAGCAGCTTGACTATTTTGGATACTTAAAGAGACAGCACTCTCTCAGTTTTCTGGGGCTTAAGAACACGTTCTGCTTTCCAGCAACCCCAAGGACCCTCCAGACCTGCAAGACTGAAAAGTTTTTTGAAGGTTATTCAATTGTAATTTGTATCTAATTGAGTGGGAGACAATAACAGTCCCCATAAGACACAACTACACCCACACTTCCTACAACTTCACTTACTGAGCGAGAGCCACTATCTCCTTCTCTATCAATGGGCCAATGATAAAAAACCACCAAGAAGAGCCTGAATCACCCTTGACTGCTCGTCACAAACACTTAACAGAGCTCTAAATACAATAACGCCATGATGCCTCGGAGACAACAGACTATCACAGTCCACACAAAGAAGGAGGATAAAGTGGTAGAAACAAGGAAATAAGACACAGACCCAGAACACATCCCTAAGGAAGAAGCAGCATTGGAACTCTCTGATAAGGAATTCAAAAGAATTATATTTAGGTATCTTCAAAG